>NW_026924080.1:0-22742 GCF_032062105.1 Saccostrea cuccullata | reverse complement strand
AATTTGAAAGTCGCCATATTCTTTGAAGCGTTTTTATGATGAAGATTGATACCAAGCGTTTGATCGATGTTGAAGAGCTCCACTTGAACTTCGTCTGTGAGACATGCTTTCCATGTTTGTTTTGAGTGCATAAGTGATATTTACACTCGCTGTGAATGACTTTTCGCGGTGTTAATTGCCTTGGTGTTGGAACCCCTTTAAACTTTTCTGTGAAAACCTGATCATATTAGCCCAAAGCTTTTAATTATGAAAGTTTTCTTACAGAAAGATGAAAATCCAGGGCTTTCTTGAAGAAAAATGGCAAAAATAAATAAAAAACTTTTGATCAACATGCAATTTATATTCATCTTATTCAAGTAATCCGAATAAATGCTGCCTCAATGAATGCGCCGCATTCCTTTAAAAGATTTTATGCTATCCTTTGATTTGATCGCAAGCCATTCTTATCATGTTAATTAAAACGAATATGTGATAAAAACCAATCAGATTAATTATGTCCTCATTATTTTTAATCAGTGTCCTTAGAGAAGGGGGTATATATCAGGCAGGAGTTTTCTGTTTACCCTGAAATAGATGAATTGTTAGGGGCCTTAATGACAGTCACCTGTATCTCTTGAAGTTTCAATTGAGTCTCATCTATAGGGAGAACGCCGCAAGAACATATAAAATTGATATTTTAAAAATTGCTACGTGCACATGTATTTTTTACGGCGAATCATTTCAAGTGAATTAAAGAAAATTTGTGCAAACGACTTGTATACAATAAATAGTTCACTTTCGCACAGTTATCCTATTCTTAAAATGACTGGTAAACTTGATATTCAATGTAGCCCACCTAAAATCTATTTATCTTTATGTAAACGATCAAATTAAGTAATGTCCTTATAAGACTTCATTATAAAAATGTTTTGAAATGGAATGTTGATTTGCTCAACTCATTTCTTCTATCGTTAACATATCATACATTCAACATTTATGTACTCGCCGAATAGCGGCCGCATTTTTGTCTCTATAAACTTTACCGAATCTACATATATAAAGATAAGTCTTCCTTATAATCGAGATGGAATTCTTAAACTGAAATTCATATTGAAATTCCTCAAGCTACAGCCAACAATTTTAACCCATAAATCTGTCACAATTAAAGCATAGTTACATAGGTGTTAAAATAGCAGCCCAAAGTAAATGCGGAGTAAATCTGTTTAAATGGTGCATTGCTACCAGGAATAATCACATAAAAAGGGAACCGAAGGCCAACGTTAGTAATATGGCATAACACATTTGACATATTTACATAAAGTGCAAGGTAGGATTAATTTGTCAAGTACCTGGATTTCAATGGCTGGATCAAATACGTTTTTACCTATACATCTGTAATTTGATTATGGTTCAAGAAACGGCTTTGCTCCTTTCCTTTTCTTTATGATGAGGAACAAAAAGCTATTTCAACACTAGTTCTGATTCAGCAGAATATTTCCATTGATTCTGTAATAAATAACACCTGTAATTAAAGTGACGGGGTAAATGATGGGGATCGAGATTGACTTTCAGCACTGACACCTGCTGGATATAGATGTCGATCTCAGATTGACGCGGTGACAGGACGCTCGTCTCTGTGTCAACACCGGAATCCACCGCGTTCTCCGTGAGGTCAACACTCTGTACTGTATATAAGGTCACCCTTATATCTACACTCTGCAGGTGCTAAAATCATATTGATCGTCAAATTACGTAATTCATCCCTTATTTATGTGTCTTGGTTGTCTTGTGGAATTTTTTAGTGGACTGATAAAAATGATTGAAGGGTTTTTGATCAGCATAACTCTTATGTACTTTTTTGGTTTGAAATGGAGAACCTTGTAAGTAAATTAGTTGATATACGTTTCTTTACTGTTTCTGTACGGCGAATGGATATATAAGATTTACCAAAAAAGAGTTATCAAAATCTTAATTTTTTTTTATAACAAATAATTTCAAATAATTTTCATACTACGACTCTCTTTTTTCAAAGACATACAACTTCTAGTCAACTTACAAATTATGTGAACTCAAATTCCTTAGATAGCCCCTAGATAACATTAGAACAGATGCCTTACAAAAACAAAAAAAAAAACAAAAAAAAGAAAGAAAGAAGGTGCGATTTCCATCGCCCCTGACATTATCAATATTTTAGCCCCTCTAAGCGGATGCATTGCCAGGGACGCTGATAGTCAGGATTATATCGCGCTGCATAGAACTGCAGAGAATGATGACAGAGAAGCTTTATTTTCACAGGCAATAGTTAGAGACAATAAGTCTGGTAATTCTGGGCTTCCTGAGGACGAGGCGTTGAGTTGTAATTTCTCTGCATTACCATAACATTACCATTTCTGTTGACATGCTATTAGGAATCATCTATTTTCCGAGCGAACCGTGCAGTTTATCTTCATAAAGACTCGCTATGTGTCAAAGCATCAGCTGCACAGGATGCTTTTTGATTCCCCCATAATCGACGATTCGGGAGATTTTGGTGTTAGAGATTTACTGTAGTAGTTTTCAAACTTGTATTTATTGTAAAATGAACTTGTTTTGGTATTAATATTTTTGAATTTCTTGACCCAAACTTGGAAGTTTGAGCCTTATTTACAACTACAGGCTTGAGCTGCTACCAGTTTTTAGCAATCACAACTTATATGAGCTCTTGCAATTGTTAACCATTCAAAATGTATACATTTATCTCCATGTATAGAATAGTTGAGCCTGCACCTTTCAAAAGTTGCCTTCCTCGACCGTCATCAAAGGAGGGCATAGAATTAAACAATAGCCTTCGTAGATTTCTGGTTTATACTTCTGTCATTTTGATATTCAAAATAGTTTGCATGATGTATCATAATCGCCCAAGATGGAGCTAAGCATATTATGGAAGAAATTATGAACACTCAATTTATCTCAGCACGCCCAGATGTCTAGTTAATACGGAAGAAAACCTCTTTGACTTATGTTTGGACCCCACAAATAGACACAGCACAAATATATACCATGCAAAAAGACACCACAAAATTGACACAACACAAAAAGACACAGTACAAATAGACAGAGCTCAAATAGACACAGCTGAAAAAAGAAACAGCACAAATAGACACCATGCAAATTGACACCACACAAACAGTAACAGCACATATAGACACCATGCAAATAGACACCAAACAAATAGACACCACACAAAAAGACACAGCACAAATAGAACTCAAATAGATGTAGATCAAAAAGACACAGCACAAATAGACACAGCTCAAAAAGACTCAGCACAAATAGACACAGCTCAAATAGACACATCACAAATAAACACCACACAATAAGACACAGCACAAATACACAGAGCTCAAATAGACACAGCTCAAAAAGACAAAGCTAAAATAGACAGAACAAAAATATACACAGCTCAAATAGACACAGCTCAAAAAACACAGCTCAGATAGACAAATCTTAAATAGACATATCTCAGATAGGCACAGCACACATAGACACAGCACAAATTGACAAAACATAAATAGACACAACACAAATAGACACGACAGAAATAAACACCACACAGAGCTCAAATAGACACATATCAAAAAGAAACAGCACAAATAGACAGAACTCTAATAGACACAGCTCAAATAGACACGACACAAATTGACACAGCTTAAAAGGCACGACACATAGATAGAATCAGCTCAGATAGACACAGCACAAATAGACACAATACAAATATTCACCACACAAATAGACACAGCATAAATAGATACAGCTCAAAAGACTTATCTCAAAAGACACTCAAATAGACAAAGCTCAAAAAGACCAAGCTAAAATAGACACAGCACAAATGGACACATCTCAAAAGACACAGCAGAAATAGACACCACATAAAAGACACAGCTCAGATAGACAAAGCTCAAATAGACACAGTTCAGATAGACAAAGCTAAAATACACAGAGCTCAAATAGACCCAGCTCAAATAGACACAGCACAAATACACAGAGCTCAAATAGACACAGCTCAAAAAGACAAAGCTAAAATAGACAGAACACAAATATACACAGCTCAAATAGACACAGCTAAAAAAACACAGCTCAGATAGACAAATCTTAAATAGACACATCTCAGATAGGCACAGCACATATAGACACAGCACAAATTGACAAAACATAAATAGACACAACACATATAGACACGACAGAAATAAACACCACACAGAGCTCAAATAGACACATATCAAAAAGAAACAGCACAAATAGACAGAACTCTAATAGACATAGCTCAAATAGACACGACACAAATTGACACAGCTCAAATAGACACGACACATAGATAGAATCAGCTCAGACAGACACAGCACAAATAGACACAATACAAATATTCACCACACAAATAGACACAGCATAAATAGATACAGCTCAAAAGACTTATCTCAAAAGACACTCAAATAGACAAAGCTCAAAAAGACCAAGCTAAAATAGACACAGCACAAATAGACACATCTCAAAAGACACAGCAGAAATAGACACCACATAAAAGACACAGCTCAGATAGACAAAGCTCAAATAGACACAGTTCAGATAGACAAAGCTAAAATACACAGAGCTCAAATAGACCCAGCTCAAATAGACACAGCACAAATACACAGAGCTCAAATAGACACAGCTCAAAAAGACAAAGCTAAAATAGACAGAACACAAATATACACAGCTAAAAAAAACAGCTCAGATAGACAAATCTTAAATAGACACATCTCAGATAGGCACAGCACACATAGACACAGCACAAATTGACAAAACATAAATAGACACAACACAAATAGACACGACAGAAATAAACACCACACAGAGCTCAAATAGACACATATCAAAAAGAAACAGCACAAATAGACAGAACTCTAATAGACACAGCTCAAATAGACACGACACAAATTGACACAGCTCAAATAGACACGACACATAGATAGAATCAGCTCAGATAGACACAGCACAAATAGACACAATACAAATATTCACCACACAAATAGACACAGCATAAATAGATATAGCTCAAAAGACTTATCTCAAAAGACACTCAAATAGACAAAGCTCAAAAAGACCAAGCTAAAATAGACACAGCACAAATAGACACATCTCAAAAGACACAGCAGAAATAGACACCATATAAAAGACACAGCTCAGATAGAAAAAGCTCAAATAGACACAGTTCAGATAGACAAAGCTAAAATACACAGAGCTCAAATAGACCCAGCTCAAATAGACACAGCACAAATAGACACAGCTCAAATAGACAAAGCTCAGATAGGCAAATCTCAAATAGACACAGCTCAGATAAACAAAGCTAAAATAGACATAGCTCATGACAATTAACATTTTGAAAATTGTTAACCGGACTGTAACAGACCCTTGAACCACAATTCGCCTTTCATCTAGGTTTGCATGGTTTGGGGTACAGGTAGTTGTGTAAGGCTGTAGGTTCGAACCACGCTCCAGAAGTCCCCAACTGAGGTAAATTGATACACCTGTCGCAGGCACCTAGAGTCCGTTATGTGTCAACTCCACAACATAACAGACTAAATGGTACTGTTCCGACTGACGGGTATAATGGTGTCTTGTTCGGGACAGGGGAGATGTCCCTGTATGTTTATACTGGTATTTTATCAAATCTTCTACGTGTTCTTTACGTCTTTACTTCTATACTTCTCTTTAAAACCTGTACCTTTAAATATAAATGTTCAAAGAATCTATGCAATGATTTTTCAAAGTTTATATTTAGGTTCGACAGTCCAATATTAATCGTAATTATACAGATATCTTTGTATGGTCTGTTCATTTTGTGGAGGGTCCTTAAGTACACTGTTGTGACGTATTTCAGGGTCAATTTCTCTTGTTCCCCATTACCGAGGCGTATACTAGACACCCCGGACTTTAGTATCATATTTATAATCTTAGATAATTATCTCAGGTAATTAATAATAAAGAACACCACATAAGCCTTTTCTTGTTTAAGAAAGTCATATAAATTTATTGAGTTGTGGTGCAGAAAGGTCGATAGCTCATCTCTAAAACAATCCGTAGTACTGTATATTTAATTAGACAGGCTGTAGCAACCAATTGCTTTTTATTTATTTAAATACGAATAGATCAATAAATGAAATACAGGCCAAAATTGTTGTCATCCAGAGGAAGGCCTTGTCACATGGAATAAACTTGTGAAATATTAAGGCATTTATACAAATTGTTCCAAAATTATTTTTCAAGGTTAATTTTCTTTACAAGTGAGTCAAACTCAAAGGTCAAAGTCAAAAATGTTTCTATCCATGGAAAAGATCTTATATACACATGTGAAGTATGAAAGCTCTGGGGCCAACTTTTCAGAATTCATGACCAATATTAAAATTGTGTAAATTCTTGCGCAATTTTGGGTCAAACTCAAAGGTCAAGATGTCAAAAACGTTGGTACCCAAAGAAAGGCTTGTCACAAGAAATATACACGTAAAAGTAAATTATGAATGGCATAGCTTGAACCAATCAAAAAATTAAGGGTAATGTAAGTTTTTTGCGGACAATCAGACAAACAAACAGACAGGAGATAGAAAGGGTAAAAACTATTTACGATTCTGGGGGCATAGAAAATATCACGCATATATTTTATATTTTTCAGTAAATCACGGAAAGATTTTTGATCAAAAATGATTGTGCTTCCATTGAACCAAACTCACCTTTATAAAAGAGTCCTTTCTCTTGAAAAGTATGTCAAAGGGAGACACAAAAGAGCAAAATCAAAAATCTTTACAATACAAGAAGCATGGGTTACCATATGTACAGTGGAATACAAAAATTCATAAAAATCCTTACAAAGTTACATATAGTGGGTTTCAGTAAATGTTCTACAAAGCCTCTTTTTTTACTCCTCGCTACAATATTAATAGTAGTGAAGGAGAAACTGCAAGAGTACTGTGCAACAATATATTCGAGAAGTGGTGTAAATCAGATGTAGATGCTAAAAAAATCCAAGGAACTTTTGCAAATTTGAAATCGCAAAATTTTACCAAAATCAGCAGCAAAAAAACTAAAGACTTTTCAATTTAACTTAATGTACACAATCGACAGCTGCTTTTTCAATAAAAATCGAACTTGGAAATTAACTTACCTCATCAATAGTCATTTGCATAATTATTTTGTTAAAAAACGTTTTGATTATACACACAATTACTTTGAATTGATATTCAAAAGATACTTGAGTTTCTGTCTATGTGGATTTTTGGAGACCAGGTCTTCCAACAATCTATTGGAATTCCCAGGGTCCAATTGCGACACGTTACAAGTACATGTAGATCTATTTTTGTATTCATGTGAAGCGGAATTTGTCCAAAATCTTATAAGTGAAAAGAAGAAAACATTTGCAGTGGCCTTCAACTCGACATCTAGATATACGTACTGTCATTTAACAATGGTTATTCCCATTCTTATTTCGAGCTTGAAATGAAATAAAATACCACAGAATCTGACACATTTGTATCAAAATTAGATATTTTTCTTGAAAAGACGTTGAGAGTACAAGCCTAATGGTAAACGTGATGGCTTCAACTTTTCAATCGTCAATTTCCCTAACTTAGGCAGCAATATACCTTCATCACCTGCATAGAAGAGAGCAAACACCGGCCTCCAAAACATCAGAGGTGGGACCAGGTGCCATGGAGGAGTGGGCATCCCTTGCCGACCGGTCCCCCCCCCCCCGTGTGCTCCTTGTCATGATCGGGAAATAACGGAAAATCCATCGTCAATTCAATGTGTAAACAATAAACTCCGTATGCTGTTGTTGAAGGTATTGCTGCAAAAGTAAGGGAAGTTGACGATTAAAAAGTTAAAGTCATCACCTTTATCAAAGAGTTTGAATGTTACAGTGTATATTACAATTAACGTCTTTCTCAAGTAAATATTCAAACATGAAACAGATGAGTCAGACTTTGTGGTATCTTTTATCTCAAGCTCACCAGGGTATATTGTATCTACATACATGTATATAAGAATGGAAATAACCATTGTTAAATGACAATACTTCGTCGATATATCTAAATGTCGAGTTGAGGGCCACAGCAAATGTTTTCTTCTTTTCACGTATAAGTTTTTGTACAAATGCTTCATATTAATACAAAAATAGGTCTGGTAATGCAGGGGGGGGGGATTGGTACTGCAGTACCCTGGGAATTCCAATAGATTGTTGGAAGACTGGTTGGTCTCCAAAAACCACGTAGATCTTGTTAATAAGAAATTTACGCATCTTTTTGATGTCAATTTCAGAGTTATTTGTGTGTACAATCAGACTTCTTTTTTTATCAAAATAATTTTGCAAATGGTAAAAAGAATTAAGGTAAGTAAATTTTCATTTTTATTGAAAAAGCAGCTGTCAATGATATCAAAAGGCCTGAACTTTATTTTATCGTGGGGAATGGTTTTGTACATAAAGTTGAAGAATCGCGAGTTTTTATGCTTTTTATTACAAAATCCTGTGATTTCAAATTATCCAAAACATGCTTTGATTTTTAAGTATCAACATTTGATTTACACTGCTTCTCGGATATATTGTTGCACAATACTCTTTAAGTTTCTCCTCTACTTCTATTATTATCTTAGTGAGGAGTAAAGAAAAATGCTTGGTTGAACATTTACTGGAACCTGCTATGTATCTTTGTTAGTAAGGATTTTTATGAAGTTTCAGAATCCAATATAGATATGGTAAGTCAAATTCATTTTGGTTGTTTGAGATATTAAAAATATTTAAAACTTACAATTTATTATTACGTCAAATGCTGACTGACGTTTTCCATTCTCATTTTTAAGCCATTATTCACACACAGAACGGATTTTCCCGTTATGTCTTGATCATAACAAGGAGCACACGACAGGTGTGACCGGTCGACAGGAGATGTTCTCTCCTCCATTGGATAGAGGACTCACTCCTCCTTGGCACCTGATCCCACTTCTGATTTTCGAGGTCCGTGTTAGCTCTGCTCCAATTTTGTGTTGTTTGATGAACTTTTGAGCTTGAATATTGTTCGTTATTTCCATATATTTCATTAGAATACTAAGGTAGAGCTTTAAATAATATCATAGAATATTATGCGGTTTTTTTTTTTACTTTTGTATATGTTTGTTGTAGAACAGCATCTGTCCAAATGTTCTCAAAGAAAGGTACAGTTCTACCGCTAGCATATTTTACAATACTGTCAACTGATTATTCTATTTTTAAAAATCATAATCATCTCCTTGTTATATAATACATATACAAGACCGATAGAGAGAACAAAGAAAATGGAGCGAAAATTTTCTCTGTTGCAAAACGGTCAGTCTAAGTCAATAGAACTTAGTATCAACATTAATTACATCAGATTGTATTTTTATTTTCCTTACGTGTAGTTACAAGTACCTTCCCTGATGATATCTTCTATTGTTAAAGACTGTATTTTTGACCATTTGATCAGTTATTTAAACTTTGTGGTTTAGAAATCTAGATTATAATTTTGAATAAGTCATTTCTGTCGTTAAATCGCATTATACTTTTCTCACAAATCGTGAATCATATAATCTCCCGATCTACAGACTTAACATTACACCAGACAAAAATAACAAAAGCTGATATAACGACTCAATGATCAAGGAAATGTTCTTTTAAATTTGTGTCGAACTAAAGTCGCCTGAGTACAAGTCCCGATTTTTTTAATGGAAGGCGTGAAATATAAACATAGAAAAACAGCCTCTGGGATAAGGAAACAGTAGTCACCGATTTATTCCCAAGAAAAAGACATCTTTCCTTTAAAGAGATAATGATCGAGTGTAAAACTAATGCATTTATATGGGAAAATGTGAAAAAAAAATGACTTTTTAAGCGAAAAGGAAGTGAAGCTGGTTAATCTTACCACTGGGGAAAAAGTGGAATATTACCCCATTTGTTCAAAGAGCGGTAACTAATTGTCAGGAATACAATGCCAATGAACAATGAAAAATAGGAACAAAGCAAACACGGGCCTCCGAAACATGAGGTGGGATCAGGTGCCATAGAGAAGTGGGCATCCCCTGCCGACCTGTCACACCCGCCGTGTGCTTGGAATAGAAATTTGGGCGAGTGTCATCGAGTGTAGGAAATATCCAATTATAACAGCGTCTCGTACACGTCAAAGAAGTGGGGTTTAAGTCGTCTCATCGTTGTCAACAACAATTTAATGTTCCTGATATTACTAATATCTTAACCAATGAGAATCTATTCGCCATTTGACAGACGCTAATTACGTAGCGTCTAGAATACCACGTCTTACTGAAAATCCAAGGATGATAGAGAATTGTACTATACTACAATCTGCCATAAAGAAAACCATACAACTCACCCTTTTTTTAAATGCGTTTATTATGGTGCTCAAATCTTTCTATTTTTATATAATGACTTGTAAAATGTATTTGTATAAAGAACAGATGAGAAGCGTTGTTAAATTGTGAAGAAAACAGAGAAATAAAAGAAATAGAATCGCTCTCTTGCCAGGTGCCGGTTCGGTATATAAGCTTCATTGCAATTAAGCAATCTTGAACCCAGAAAATGAGGTTCGTCCGTTTTTGTTGTCACTGTACATAGAACCTTGACCTGGCGTGGGGGAAACAAGCATCAGCTCGTCTCCACCTCTGAGATACAAAATAGCAAAACCGGTAGCAGCTCCTGCGTCATATGCCTTCTCAGTATCTGCAGCAATGGCGCCCTTGATGACGCCATTGTGCTTTAACGCGGCGCCCATCTCCCCGTATTGCCCGGACGATCCTGCCACGTGTATTCCTGCAGCTATCAATGTCCAAGTAAAGCTATATACTCCAGAAGTTGGGGCTGTGAAAATTCCGGTTCTTTTATTGTATCCATTTCCAAGGTTTATCTCAACACTGTCAAAGACGAGGGTTTGTCCTTTTGGTAGGGCTTTGAATGAATTTGAATAATAAGCGTAAAATGCAACAGTAGTTGGCTGGTTCAAACGATGCCATCTGTTAATAACTGAAACATACAAATAAATTGAAAATCGTATTTGGGGTTTTATCGTGTAAAAACTACAATAGCGAAACTCTTCATTTTTATACCATATATCACTCACATTAAGTTCAGCGTACATGCCAAGTTTGGGGGAATCTACCGTCCAGGTATTCTTAAGGGACCGTCTCATAATACAGGTAAATTTACCATGAGATTATATAGGAAAGTGCCACTTTTTAGCACTTTAAAGCATGTTATACAAATACTACACTAGACTTTTTGTTCAAACTATAATATATGATAAGTAATACTTATTGTACATTATATGTAAGAAACACAAAAAATTGATAAAAATCATATGGGACATCTCAAAATGCAAAAAATTAACGACGTTTCCTGTTTTTATAGAGTACTACAAAATATAACGGGCACAAAAGATTTTTGTGAAAACATAATACAAATATTGCAGATATTCTTAAATTTCTATGTTTTGAATATCTAGAGCGCATGTTTATTACTTTTTCTTTAATAACATTTTTATTACCAATTTCTTAAGAGCTTCAGTTTATCATAACGTCAAAAAACACATATAACGACGTTAACCTACCTATCAATTGCAAAAGCGGTTAAAAAATCAGTTATATAAAATTTTAATTATATTTTTTAACATGTTATTTCTTAAGTTTGTTTAATTTTATTAATTAAATGAAAAAAAATGCTTTAAAACAGTAAGTACGCTTCATTTTACTATGATGCGCGAAATATTGCGCAATGAAAACCAAAGTCGGCCCCCTTAAATATATCAGTACGTGTTAGTAAAATAATTGTTAATGATGGAATTAATATTTATCCAAACATGTTCGACAATTTATTTGAGGAGTGTTGTAAAATACATACAAAATCAACAACATAAAAACTTACGATTTTTCAACTTTCTATACAACTATTCCCACTATTAATTAATCTCTTGGTTTTCTGACATCATTGACAGCTGCTTTTTCAAAAAGAATGGAACTCGTAAATTAACTTGCATTTCCAAAATTACTTTGTTAAAAAACATTTTTACTGTACACACAAGTACCCTGAAATTGATATTTAAAAAAAGTTTGAGTTTCTGATTGACAATATCTATGACAATATCTATCTGGTTTTTGGAAACCAGCTCTCCAAACAATCAATTGGAATTCGTATGGGTACCAATTGCGCCCCGTTATTAGCAGACCCATTTTTGTATTCATGTGAAACGAAAATTGTCCAAAATCTTATACATAAAAAGAAAAAAAACATGTTTAAATTCGTCTTTTTTGTAGGTTCTATGGTCGATACCATGACATTGTCAGCAAATACAATTTAGCATTAGGTCAAATGCTGACTTTTTTTCATACTGATTTTTAGACTAATATTTACACACTGAGTTTTCCACGGATTTCCCGTTATCTCCTGGTCATGAAAAGGAGCACACTGCGGGTGTGACCGGTCGGTAGGGATACTCTCTCCTCCATGGCACCTGATCCCGCCTCTGAAGTTTTGGAGGCCATGTTTGCTCTGCTCCTATATTGTAATGTTTAATGGATTTGAGCTTGAATACTGTTCGTTATCTCCTCAAATTTGTATCGAATTCAAAAATATTTTTATATGGGTGTAATAAAGATGCACATTTATTGTGTTCTAATAATATAATAAAAAATATTTAGGTCTTAAGTCAGTTCTGAGGTAGACATTGGAAGGTACACATGTTTTACAAGTTTTGCTGATTCAGCATTTTTCGTGATTTTGGCAATATTCAAAGCCAAATTTTAAAAATGGCCAGATTAATACAGTTGTTACCTGTATCACACATAAAACAAGAAGTATTCCTCTTTTAGAATTTGAAGTCAAATCCATGGGCTCTTTTGAAAATCGAATCTGTTGCCTAGCAACAAAAATGGGCTTTTTGATGCATAAAATGAGAAACAATGTAAAAAGTTTGCGGAAAAATCAAATGAACGGTTATTTATGATAAACAAGATACAAATTTTAAAATAGTATAATTAAATTCGGTCTCCCTAGCACATTATTGAATATTGCATAATTCTTTATCTCCATAGCAACGGCAGGTTCTCCATAGCAACAAGGCAAAGAAAGATAATTTTGGCGTGTATTCGAGCAATCTTATTAAGACTTATTCAAATTAAGTCAGAAAAATGTGATTGAGCAAAACTGACAATGAACTGTTGGTCAATCTTAATTTTTTTTTTCGTCTTTAATCAACACATGGCAACGGTTCCCAGTGCATGGCAACCAATGTACCCTATGCCTCCTGTAAAGAGATTTGACTTTTGGATCAGTGTTCGTCATGGAAATGAATATTAATGTGTTGATGA
This sequence comes from Saccostrea cuccullata, assembly GCF_032062105.1. Taxonomy (NCBI): domain Eukaryota; kingdom Metazoa; phylum Mollusca; class Bivalvia; order Ostreida; family Ostreidae; genus Saccostrea; species Saccostrea cuccullata. The sequence goes on along the minus strand of NW_026924080.1, from coordinate 9,371 downwards.
TTGTATTTGTGGAGAGTGCTGAAAAAATATATGAATTGTTCCATCAATTGTTGTCATGGCAACAACTACATGTGAGTGAATTTAAAATGGGGCGAGTTAAAAAAAACAGTTTAAATTCTTAAACAGAACTGTGACTGTGCGAATTTAAAATGGGGCAAAATTTCTTGTATGTGTGAACGGGCAAAAATCATATGATACCAAATTAAGGATGTTTTCCATAGATAATGTTGTAATGTACGAAAGCCGGATAGGCTCATTTCTGAGAAGATAAAAAAAAATTTAACTCGTTATAACGAGTTAATTATCTCGTTATAACGAATTAGTATCTCGTTATAACGAATTAGTTATCTCGTTATAACGAATTAGTTATCTCGTTATAACGAATTAGTTATCTCGTTATAACGAGTTAGTTATCTCGTTATAACGAGTTAATTATCTCGTTATAACGAGTTAGTTATCTCGTTATAACGAGTTAGTTATCTCGTTATAACGAGTTAGTTATCTCGTTATAACGAGTTAATTAACTCGTTATAACGAGAAAATTAACTCGTTATAACGAGATAACTTTTCTCGTTATAACGAATTAATTTTCTCGTTATAACGAGTTAAAAATGGTTTAAAGTTGATATATCTAAGTGATAGGAAGTATGGCATATTAATCCAAGTCGATCAAGTTTGTTTAAAGTGTGTTTGATGAAGATTTTATTGAAAAACAGCAAACTAGTTTTTTTTTTTTCAAAGGGTTGTGTCTGTGATTGTAGTTTGTTTATTTATAAATGATGCATTTGATTTGTATTGTTTCACTTAAAAGACCGAAGACAATTACGTGAACATGTATACGGAAACTTTTGGCTGCCTCGTGATGTTGTGTTATGAGTGGATAGTATAGTAGCCCCCAAATTTTACGCGGGCCCATGATCTAATTGCTGATCTCTCCATACCCCCTTCTTCAAAACATTTCTGACTCAAAAAATACTATATATCACACTGTAAGTGTATGTTGCATTAACGCCTGCGTTAGCTTGCTATTATAATGTATTAATTTAGGAAATTAGACATTGATTATGGAAGCTAATAAGTCATCCAAAACATATAAAAAAAAATTAGTGTCTTAATAACTTTTAATCATATCGCAAATTATATTTGCATCTCTTTATCAATTTGAAAGTAAGTTTTCACTGATAATTATCAAATAAACTTCAATGGCATTAAACCTACAGCCATTTTTAATTCCTATTTTGCTATTAATTTGGAAATAAAGGGGTAACTTATTATTTCGATATAACGAGATAACTAACTCGTTATAACGAGAAAACTAATTCGTTATAACGAGATAATTAATTCGTTATAACGAGATAACTAACTCGTTATAACGAGATAATTAACTCGTTATAACGAGATAACTAACTCGTTATAACGAGATAACTAAGTGGTTATAACGAGAAAACTAATTCGTTATAACGAGATAACTAACTCGTTATAACGAGTTAATTAACTCGTTATAACGAGATAACTAACTCGTTATAACGAGATAACTAACTCGTTATAACGAGATAATTAACTCGTTATAACGAGATAACTAACTCGTTATAACGAGATAACTAACTCGTTATAACGAGATAACTAACTCGTTATAACGAGATAACTAATTCGTTATAACGAGATAACTAATTCGTTATAACGAGATAACTAATACGTTATAACGAGATAACTAATTCGTTATAACGAGATAACTAATTCGTTATAATGAGATAACTAACTCGTTATAACGAGATAATTAACTCGTTATAACGTGATAACTAAGTCGTTATAACGAGAAAACTAACTCGTTATAACGAGATACTAACTTGTTATAACGAGATAAGTAATTCGTAATAACGAGATAAAACTAAGTCGTTATAACGACATAATTAACTCGTTATAACGAGATAATTAACTCGTTATAACGAGATACTAAGTCGTTATAACGAGATAACTAAGTCGTTATAACGAGATAATTAACTCGTTATAACGAGTTAATTTTTTTTTTATCTTTTCTGAAATGAGCCTATCCGGCTTTCGTAGTAATGTAACTTACGAAAGCCATGAAGGGACACGTCGATTTTTCAAAAAAGTAAAAATTAATTTGAGATCTCGAATTACACAATCCGTTCCCTCGGATTATCAATTCGTTCTCTCGGTTTATAATTCGAGATCTCGAATTACACAATCCGATCCCACAGATTACTAATTCGTTCCCTCGATTTATAATTCGAGATCTCAAATTACACAATCCGATCCCACGGATTAATAATTCGAGAGATCTCGAAATACACAATCCATTCCCATGGATTATCAATTCGTTCCCTCAAATAACACAATCCGTTATTTCGGATTGTAATTCATTCTCTCGGTTTAAACAATTCGTTCCCCCGGAATGTAAACCCTTCTCATGATTTCATTAATATCAGCTATCTGTATACATCTCGGATATGGGAATACGTGTTTAATGATTAGAATATTGTAGGTGTTTAGATCCTACCTTTTATTACATATTACTGTCCAAAATGAAAAAAATAACATGAACATGACTCAAATCTATATTCTAGTACTGATCTTTATATAAAAAAGTCCTGGGTTTTGTTTTACGTGTATATTAGAATAATTGAAAGTCCTATATATATATAAGTAAATATGGCTCCTGTGTAATTGTTTTTTTAACTAAATAAAATAAATATACGTTGAATTAGTTATAAAAGAGCTTCGGAACGATCAAGTATGAAACAAAATACATGAATCACATTGATGATTCAAATAGTTGGATATGAATGTATCCAACATTACATATTTACATATATACATGTAATAAATTCGCGAGCACTGATTGCCAAAATCATTAGACTGATGTTACAAATCGAGATCTCGAATTGTAACATGAGTCTAATGATTTTGGCAATCAGTGCTCGCGAATTTATTACATGTATATATGTAAATATTGTTGATGTTCAATCTATTTCATATCCAACTATTTGAAACGGATTGTGTAATTCAGATCTCAAATTACTTTGTTTTTTGAAAAATCGACGTGTCCCTTCATGGCTTTCCAAACTCTTTTATAACTAATTTGAATGGCTGCATTTTATTTCCGGAACTGTTTTCATTTCCGATATTTTAAAGTTTTCATCTCTCATTTTTCAAGCAGTACTTTTCTGCAATGAAAGTAGCTAGGATTTAAGACTTAACTCATGAAAAATATTACAGAATAAATCATGAATAAATCATTGAAATCCAAAATAATGAATTTTGCAATTGACTTTGGATTATATTTTAAACCAAAGGCCATGACATTTGGGGGGGTTGGGGGGGGGGGGGGGGGTTAGGTTCGATATTCAGTACCAAATTTTTTCCAAACAGCACCACTTTGAATTCCTAATTTTAAACCTATTCTGCAACGTGTCTGTGGAAAGTGGGGGGCTAAACCTACGCAGCAATGTTCAATGTCTATACTAGGAAAAGGCTAACCCCCTAGCCCCCAGTTCCGACTCCTATGTAGTTTGGTAACTTTATAACCATAGACAGAGTAGGGGGATAAAAAAAAATGCATTTCAACCACTCTAAGTAATATTCAGCATTACTCAGTAGTGTCCCGACCCCACAAGAACTCCTGACCCTCAGGTCCACACATTTCACAATTCTTGCTCATCATAAATTTTTGATTAACATCATGGAGTGGATTTCAAAGAAATAATTCATTTTTAGTATATAGTCAAAGACACCCCCTCCTTCCCAACCCCAGCCCGTTATGATACCCCTGTTCCGGGGGGCTTGCAATTCACAATTCTGGAAGAACGATCATAGCTATATCATAACTATTTGTCTGTAGTCAGTTTGTTAAATACCTGAGAGCAAAGAAGAAGATTAATTATCAAAGATTTAGTGCAATTTCACCATTGGATGAATAGAGCCCCACCCTAAGTAACACCAGAAATCCTGCTCCTTGCGCCACGAAATTCACAACCTGATCCTTTGGCCATGATATTCACAATTTTCAAAGAGGCACTCTTCCTCATTGTAACTACGCATGTAGTTAGTTGTTTAATACCCAGGGACAGAAAAGAAGATTTTTCATTTTAAAAATGCATGTTTACTATATAATCAAAAGAGCCCTGCACCCTAACACCAGAACTCCTGACCCTGGGGCCATGAAGTTCACGATTTTAGATGAGGCACCCTTCCTCATCTCAACTGTGTATTTTTCAAAGAATTAATGCATGTTAACTATATAATCATTTAAGCCCCGTCCTAACACCAGAACCCTTGTGCAAAGGCCAAGAAATTCATTACTGTAGAAAAGGAATTTTTTCTCATCGTAACTATGTACTTAATTTTACCCAGGAGCAGAGAAGATTTTCAAAGAAATGATGTATTTTCACTATATAATCTATTTAGCCCAGCCCTAGCATATAGAATCCCTGACCCTTGGGCAAAGAATTTTACTATTTTGGTACAGTGTAGAGGACTCAATGCTTATTACAATCATTCCAACAGTTTCACTGCTTGATGTCTAGAAGATTTTTAAAGACTGCATTAATTTTAGTGGTTTTGATCCCACCCCTCAGGCCCCAGGGATTATAACGAGTTAGTTTCTCGTTATAACGGCTACATTATCACGTTATAACGAGTTAATTATCTCGTTATAACGAGTTAGTTATCTCATTATAACGAATTAGTTATCTCGTTATAACGAATTTCAGAGGCACATTACCCTTTTATAACAGTTTTAGTTATCTCGTTATAACGAAAATTAAAAGGCATACAGAAACCACTTCTAACGAATTAGTTATCATGACGTTATAACAAAAGTACATAACTTACATAAAAGTACATAACTTATTTGGAATAAAGCCACAGTTATCAAAAAAATGTAAGTACCCTAAGTTAGTGTAGATTCAAGTATGCATAGATTCAAGTTTGTTCAATTATCCCCCTCTCTTTTAACGAGTTTAGTTAGGCATTTACTGAATTGATTTTTCCTAGCTACAGTGCTCAGGTGAGCGACGTGACCCATGGGCCCCGTGTTACATGGATGAGTTTGATGTCAATTGTTTTGTTTTTGTTGCATAATATTTCCATTTTAAGATATGAACTAACCAGATATATGAAGATGACCCTCTGACCATCGTTTGCATAATTTTTGAAATATGTTTGCACTACATTAATGCAAATCTCACCAAACAAAATACAAAAATAAAGTTTCTACTTTTGTGACTAGCCATGTTTTAAATTCATTTGTATTTGATCTAGCTTTGGACATCTTGCAATATTTCTTTCAAATGGTGTAAACTTCAATTTTACGTAAATTACAGTAACTGACTGCGATGCGACTTTTCTTACTTTGATTTATTTTAATGTGTCGCGTCGCCCTCATGGAGCAGTGGTTAGAGCGTCTTCTCTAGAGTCACGAAGTAAGGAGCTGATACTTACGTCGCAGGTTCGAATCCCACTGTGGGAAGTTTATTTGATAATTATCAGTCAAAAAACACTCTCCAATTATGACAGAGATGCAAATATAATTTGCGATTGAATTAAAAATTATTAAAAGACACTAATTTTTTTTATATCTTTTGGATATTATGAATAACGACTACAAAGCAACCATAATCAATGTCTAATTTCCTAAATTAATACATTATAATAGCAAGCTAACGCAGGCGTAATAATGCAACATACACTTACAGTGTGATATATCATGTGTATTTGGGGAGCAGAAATGTTTTGAAGAAGGGGGTATGGAGAGATCAGCAATTAGATCATGGGCCCGCGTACCAAAATTCGGGGGCTACTATTTAAAATTATTTGTTAGATTGCTGAAAATTCACAACTTTATTGCCTGTAGGCAGCAAATGGTTGAAAGGTGGATAAAATATACATATTGGCTACAAAATGTAAATTGGGAGTGAAAGGTAGTTGATTGACCAATGCTTGAAAGTGAGAACTCCCCAAAAGCGCGCAAAAAATATTGCGCCGGCATCATTTATAAATAAGAGACCAGAAGAGCTTATGCGATAGAAAATCCGTCCGTCTGAAAAAAAATTTTTCAAAATGCTACTCCTCCTACAGTTTTGGTCTGATTTCAATATAACTTGGCACACAAGTACACTACACTAAGATACATAATTCTGTACATCAGTTTTTGATTTCGATGAACGGTGTTGCCGTTGTTACTAAAAATAGAAATTTCTGTGAAATTCTTTCAAAATGCTACTCCTCCTAGATTTCAATATAACTTGGCAAACAAGTTAACTACACTAAGATACATAATTCTGTGTATCGAGAATTTCGATTAATTGCCGTTGTTACTAAAAATAGAAATTTCTGTGAAATTCTTTCAAAATGCTACTCCTCCTACAGTTATGGTCTGATTTCAATATAACTTGGCATACAAGTACACTACACTACGATACATAATTCTGTGTATCGGTTTTTGATTTCGATGAACGGTGTTGCCGTTGTTACTAAAAATAGAAATTTCTGTGAAATTCTTTCAAAATGCTACTCCTCCTACAGTTATGGTCTGATTTCAATATAACTTGGCATACAAGTACACTACACTACGATACATAATTCTGTGTATCGGTTTTTGATTTCAATGAACGGTGTTGCCGTTGTTACTAAAAATAGAAATTTCTGTGAAATTCTTTCAAAATGCTACTCCTCGTACAGTTTTCGTCTGATTTCAGTATAACTTGGCACACAAGTACACTACACTAAGATACATAATTCTGTGTATCCGTTTTTGATTTCTATGAACGGTGTTGCCGTTGCTACTAAAAATAGAAATTTCTGTTAAAAACTCTCAAAATTTTATCCCAAATACAGTTTAAGTCTGATTATAATATAATGTGGCATGCAAGTAGACTACACTAAGAACATAAAGAGACTTAATCAAGGATCATTATTCTTTTTATTGCTGTGGTAAAGTTTCAATTCCCAACTGCTTAAGAACTTTTCTCTTCCTTTGCTATAATTACAAACCAGTAGAGCTTCAGTCTCCACAGAGACTTCTGGTTTGCATTACAGGATCTGTAGCGTTATGGTCAAAGACAAATATATAAAACCATAACGCTACAGATCTGCAGCTAGTTTGCTATGTGCTAGAAATAGTTGTTATGGATTAAATGAGTTTAAAAATACTTTCGAAAAACAAACATTTCAACATCATTTTTTTTCTTCATGACGCGATTTAGATAAAGGCTTGCAGGTAACATGAATATGCATCAAACTTTCTTTGTGTCGTTGCTAGGGGAGTGGTGTTGTTGCTATGGAAATAAGTCATTGAACAATATTCAATAACTTGATACAACATTTTAAAGTCTTTCCGAACTATAACCATGCAATTATCAGTATATTACTTGAATATCCAATTCCATGACAAACAATAGAATCCCAAAGTCAAATCTGTTTTACGAAGACATAGGAACTTTGGTTGTCATGTACACGGAATCCTTGCCATATGGGTTGATTAAGTACCAAAAAAATAACAATAATAAAACCATTGTTAATTTTGCGGAACCGGATTTTTCTGATTTATTTTGAATAAATCTTAATAAGATTACACGAATACACGCCAAAATTACCTTTCTTAGCCTTGTTGCTATGGAGAACCTGCCGTTGCTATGGAGATAAAGAATTATGCAATATTCAATAATGTGCTAGGGAGACCGAATTTAATTATACTATTTTAAAAATTGTATCTCGTTTATCATAAATAACCGTTCATTTGATTTTTCAGTAAACTTTTTACATTGTTTCTCATTTTATGCATCAAAAAGCCCATTTTTGTTGCTAGGCAACAGATTCGATTTTCAAAAGAGCCCATGGATTTGACTTCAAATTCTAAAAGAGAAATACCTCTGCTTTAATGTGAGATACATGCAACAACTGTATTAATCTGGCCATTTTTAAAATTTGGCCTTGAATATTGCCAAAATCACGAAAAATGCTGAATCAGCAAAACTTGTAAAACATGTGTACCTTCCAATGTCTACCACAGAACTGACTTAAGACCTAAATATTTTTTATTACATTAATAGAACACAATAAATGTGTATCTTTATTACACCCATAAGTAAGAATAATTCTCATGGTATTTACGTGTTATTTTAAGCCTCAAAGATAGGTGATTTTTTGTCCTTCAACACTGAAAAATCCGCCGGTTGCTAAGGAAATTTCTTTGGCCGGGTTTCCATGGTTACCATGACTCAAAACATTTTTCATTTTACATACATTGTTCATACTTCAAAATAAATCTATGAGTGGAAAATCATCAAATTCTGAAATCCTTCATGTATCACTTTTTTACAGTTTTGTCTGATTTTTATGTGGACAGGGATATCACTAATATATTTATTAACCTGTAACAAAACAAAATCAAGTCCAATTCGACAATTTGTCATATTAAATTCACAAATATTTTTTGATAGGTCCTGATTGAGCTTCCGTAAAAGAGAGTGCATGAATTTTGTCCCAAATGTTCTCTGCAGGTTGGATGTAAAACAACTATAATTTTTTTTATTTTGTTTTGTAACAAGTCAATAAAATTGTTTATGATATTTCCTTATATCCTTACCGGAAAGGCAAAAGTAAGTCGGGCTTAAACAAAGTTTGAATTTGATATATGATACAAATTGTTAAATTTGTAATAACGAATTTAATTCGTTTATAAAATTCTTTGAAATCAAACTGATTTTGTCAAGTACGTAGCAACGAATTCAAAAAAATTGTTTAAATGAATTACTCAGAAATCACTAATTTTCGCTCAGGTTAAATTTTCGTTGTTTTGGAGGTATGGAGCAACCCTTGAATTTATGACCACAACGAAATGTAAATTTCATATTTGCATTAGGAATAAACATTTTCACGAAATCAAATCCCACCAAATCAATTTTCCCCCAAACCTTGAAAATTTGATCCAATGAAAATATGTGATTCTACAGTATTAAAAACTCGTTTACCGGAATTTTTACGCTTTTTATAACAAATTAAATTCCGAATTTACTTAGCTTTAACGAATTAAAGGAATTCAACAATTCGTTGGTCAAATTAAAAAAATATTTAACTAATTAAATCTATCCTAATAAGTGTTAGAATTTTTTAAATTAAATTTGATCCGTTATAACAATTCTTTTCAAAATTAGTTTAAACGAAATAATTTGTTTTAAGCCATTTTGAATTTAAAAAGTTGAGTGCAGTGATAATCCCTTTTTCAGCGTTTTATTTACAACATGTTTATGAAATTACTTAATATGTTTTAAGGTTTGACCATTAAAGCGAGTGCAGTTGTACCTTAAAAAATACAACCGAAACGTTGATCCGCCACTTCAAACGTCAAG
>NW_026924079.1:195000-226652 GCF_032062105.1 Saccostrea cuccullata | reverse complement strand
TGGACCAATACCGTCATTTTGAAAAATCGGAGCAAAATGTTTCCTGCTGGGACATGATATACAAAGGACCAATACGTTATCCATACCCTCATTTTTCGTGTATTTCTTGTAGTAAAAATGTTTGGGAAAAATGCCCCGGGCAAATAGAAAATATTCAAAGGGATCTTGAAAACGGTCAGACTTGCAGGATATTTTTTAATCAATTCCTGGCCCCTATTATTCAGTTACATAAGAAACATCCCGAGATGATTGACATATGCTCCTATCTGAAAAATATTTCAATATTCATATTTGGGGGAATTGTGATTTTTTTTTATTTTTGGTCCAATACCGTTATAATGAAAAGTAGGAGCAATATGTTTCCTGCTGGAACATGATAAAGAAAGTACCAATACGTTATCCTTACCCTCGTTTTTCGTGTATTTCTTGCATCAAAAAAGTTTGGAAAAAGATGCCCCGGGCAAATGGAAAATAGCCTGAGGGATCTTGAAAACCGTGAGACTTTCAGGAAAATCTTCAATCAATTCATGGCCCTGATAACTCAGTTACATAAGAAATATCCCAAAAAGATTGATACATGCTCCTACCTGAAAAATATTTCAATATTCTTATTTGAGGGAATTGTCATTTTTTCATATTTGCAGCAGTTCCATTTCATTTAAAAATATCAGGTCTGTAAAGTCAAAAATATCAGGTCATTCAAAATATCAGGTCATCAAGTTTTGTGAATATACCTTAATACATAGCAAAAAAATCTACTTATCATCCGCTTAAAGTGTATTTTAGTGTAGTATTATAGGGCTGTGTCAATATATCGATATATCGATACGTACCGATATTCAAGAATCATATCGTATCAAAAAATAACTTCCAATACGTATTGGGCAGACATTTTTTCTTCTATTTCTGTGAAAAAGATGGGAATTTCTATCACTAAAAATTATATTAATATTAACTTTGTTAAATAAAAACTGACCAATAATTATATAATCATTGAGGAAATAGCACAACTTATATAATTTTTACAAATTACAGAGATAATTTTATTTTAACACGCTGATTTTACCGTCTTATAGACAGTTTTATTTTGAGGTGTTATTTGCATGTAAGTAATGACTTTGAAGCATGAATTTTGAAATGGGTTATAAAACAGTTTTTACGAAATTCATGCATTTAATGATCTTATAAGACTTTTTTGATGGACTTGTTTTAGAATCCAATATATCGCATATCGCTTTAAAAAAGTGGCTGATATGGAGGGTGTAAGAGTATCGATACCGTAAGTAAACATCATACTGTTTAAGTATTGTACGTACATAATAGATATAAAGGGTTTTCTATACAATAATTTTGAAAATGAAGTGCATTAATTCTCAATTTGGACAAACATTTACACGTTTGTCCTAGGGCCGACTGGGATGTTGTCCATGTTGTAATGTCTGTTTCAAAGAAGATTTCCAGTTTGAAGAAATATTATATCACAATTTCTGATCGTAGTCTAACTAAAGGAATAGACTTTTATATGTTTAATCTATATAATCTATATAAATGTTTAATCTTTATATTCTATATAGGGCAAACTGACCACGGTTCGGACGGTTCTTGTTTTGCTTACAAGCAATAAGCTGTTGTTCCGAGTGACAGTGGTCTAGACTTGTACTATCAACGGGAAAGTGTTTTGGAACCTTTCGGGTTTTATCAATTGTCAATATATCACCAAAACACTAAATACCTCTGTTCCAACTAGAAGTTAAATTCACCAAGCGATTTTTACCATGGTTCGAACGTATCTGACCAAGGTTCGGACATGATACAGTAAACAAATGTTGTCTTTTTTTAATTACAGATATGCAATATTTACAGGCTCATAGTAGCTAGAGGGGGAGCCCCCCTTTTCTAAAACATAACATTTTACTATTGAAATTTGAAATTATATATTCATTGAAAGTCTGCCCCCTTCTTTTTTTGTAGGATTGTTACATCGTAGTGTTTTGGTAATGCATTCCGGCATTTGATAAAATTTAAAAGTGAAAGAAAGTTTGACCCCCATTCGAGATTCAGTGGACCATTTTCTTTGGGGTCGTTCGTTTGCTTGACTTTTTTTTTTTTTAATTTTCTTTTCTTGTCAAAGTTTAATCAGGTAAGTTGTTAATTTATTTTTTTCCGATTGCTCTCCCAAACTTCAAAATCGATAGGACGTGTCTGATTTCTTTCAAATTCTACATATAGAGTCGCGTGACATAAAAAGAAACTTCCAGTATAATTTTAATCATATTTTTCCCATTTCTAATAAAAATCTGTTGTTATTATTATTATTATTATTAAAACTAGCCCTATTTTTCTTTATCTCTTTTTCCTCTTTTTGTGTTCTAGTTTGTCTTTATTAGTATCAAATTACGTATGGGGAAAAAAGTTTCGTCATATTTGGGCTTACGTCGCAGTTTCAATTTCAGTAAGAAATCATCGCCGTAGTCAGCGGTATCAACTCTGATATCTGATTCTTCGTCTGTAATTTGCAATGAAAACACTGAAAAATTAATATTAAAGAAACCATTTCTATTGCTTGATCACCCCTGCCATTTTCTTCGACTGTAACCTCAAATATGTCGAAGTTTCCTCCAAAAAAACCGAGACTGAAATTGTGGCATTTTTTTTTAATTAATTGTATTTATTTTAAATGTTATTGATTTCGCTAGTTCTTGATCCATGTTAAAGTCACGTATCAAAAGATTGAGGGGCAAAATGAAAACCATCTATCCTTCTGTGTTCAATAAACCAGAAGTGAAAAAAGAATTGGATAGATTACACGATCAGTACGTACTGGTTCCTGCCGACAAAGCAGGTAACAACATTGTCTTCGTTTGTAAGGCTCATTATATAAATTGCATTCTAGAAGAACTTGGATTCAATTCTACAAGTGGTAATCCTACTTATACTCATACTTCTCTTTCTAAGGAAGAAATTCTTCAAAATCACCTGTCAGTTTTGAATACTTTTAATATTCCACAGAGCCAAAATGAATTTGAACTACCTTATATATATTGGATTCCGAAACTTCATAAGAATCCTTACAAACAAAGATACATTGCAGGTTCCAGTAAATGTTCAACCAAGCCTCTTTCGTTACTTCTCACTAAAATATTGACAGTAGTGAAGGAAAAACTTCAAGAGTACTGTGCAACTATATACTCAAGAAGTGGTGTAAATCAGATGTGGATACTTAAAAATTCTAAAGAACTTTTGGACAATTTGAAATCACAAGACTTCACTAAAATCAACAGCTTAAAACTTACGACTTTTCAACTTTATACACAACGATTCCCCACGACAAATTAAAATCCAGGCTTTTTGATATCATTGACAGCTGCTTCTTCAACAAAAATGGAACTCGTAAATTTACTTACATCGTCATTGGTCATTTGAAAAATTATTTTGTTAAAACAGATTCTGATTGCACACATAAGTACTCTGAAGTTGACATCAAGAAGATGCTTGAGTTTCTGATTGACAATATCTATGTGGTTTTCGGAGACCAGGTATTCCAACAATCTATTGGAATTCCCATGGGTACAAATTGCGCTCCGTTATTAGCAGACTTATTTTTATATTCATATGAAGCAGAATTTATACAAAATGTTATGCGTGAAAAGAAGAAAACACTTGCTGTGGCCTTCAACTCGACATTTACATATATCGACGACGTATTGTCAATTAATAATGATAATTTCCATTCCTACGTCGATACGATATATCCTGGTGAACTTGAGATAAAAGATACCACAGAGTCCGACACTTCTGCTTCATACTTGGATATTTTACTTGAAAAAGACACTAATGGTAATCTAACAACCAAGCTATATGATAAACGTGATGACTTTAAGTTTTCTATCGTCAACTTCCCTTACTTATGCAGCAATATACCTTCATCACCTGCATACGGAGTATATATATCTCAGTTGATTCGATACGCAAGAGTGTGCTCTACGTATGAACAATTTCTTAAACGAAGTAAATTATTGACAAGCAAGTTGATGAAACAAGAATATCATCAGTCTCGTTTAATGTCATCATTTCGTAAATTCTATGGTCGATACAATGACCTTGTCAGCAAATACAATTTATCATTGAGTCATATGCTGACTGACGTTTTTCATACCAATTGTTAGTCCATTATTTATACACTGAATTGACGACGGATTTTTTCCGTTATTTCCTGATCATGACAACGAGCACACGGCGGGTGTGACCGGTCGGCAGGGGATGCTCACTCCTCCATGGCACCTGATCCCACCTCTGATGTTTCAGAGGTCCGCGTTTGCTCTGCTCTTATTTTGTATATTGTTTAATGGACGTTGAGATTGAATACTGTTCGTTATCTCCATATCCTTCTTCAATGCATATTTGGAAGGCCATGTTGCACCCGAAATCACCATTTGCTTCAAATACCACCGCATATTCCAGCAAAGCAAATATAGTTTTGCTTTAGAAGATCTGATTCCTTTGTTTGCAAGTTCGTGTTCTGTACTCAGTTAGCTTCAATCTTTTCGTCCTCAGGGGGAAAGTTTGGGCTTGGCATCGTCTCTTGCTAATTGGTACTAAGAGGGATTCGTATAGGTAACTATACCATTTCCAGTAACAAGGTAGCGTGTGTTACAAAGTGTTTAAATCCACCTCCTCTCCTCGAATAATGACATGCTGACACACCCTTAAGAGCTGATCATTGTCAGGATAACCTTTATCCCTTTTGTTTTTTTGTTTCCATAATACCGCCGTGGTTGCGGAGAAAATTACATTGGTCAAACAGGAAATAAAATATCCGACCGTGTTAGAGTACACAAACAGCAGATAAGGGACCCTTCCGTAAGAAATACTCCGTGCAGCGAACATTTTGAACAATGCGGTAAAGGACGTTTTAGTATCTTTCCGTTTTATAAAGTTACTGAGGAAAATGAACAGTTACGGCGGGCCAAAGAACAATATTTCATTGATAAATTTAAGCCTAAACTAAACAGATAAATATTCTGATTTAATCAATGACTGTAAATATTGTTTTTAAAATTTTTAAAATTTATTAATTATTGATTATTATTGTGTAAATATGTATCATTTACAGTGTCAAGTCTATTTGATTTGGCGCTTTCTACGGACATTTTTTGCGCCAAATTTTAACGTTGTCCTTTAATTATGACGTCATAATAACGACGTTATCATGTCATGTTGCTATTGTTATTCAAAATCCACTGAAGAGCCGAATGGCGAAAGCGCTTTGGAATAAAATGTGATCATCTTTTCCAAATTCTGGATTACTTTTCTATATGTGACGCGCCAAGCAAAAACCTCCCTTATATCTATTATGACGTAACGTCAAAAGACGCGTCTAAAGTCAACAACGTAAAAGCGACGTAAAAATGCCTCCTCGAGAAAAACTCTCCTCAGCAGAACAAGGGGATGTTGTTTTATTTATATGCTAAGAAAGATTCTTGGGTGTGGTTTGATGTAGTTTATTCATGAAGAAGTTATTTTCTGTCAAGTGTGACCTATCCTTTTCACAATTATTAAGTGTATATTTTTTAAAGATGTCCAGTGGTGGTTAAAAAATTCCCGTAAGACCGTTTTTAAAATGAAGTTTGTTTGCCCTCTCTTTATTCAGTTAAAAAAATTGCGTCGGGAGGTAGGTCGAATTTTTTTGTCGGAAATGTTGAATAAGATGATTGAAGGCATTTATGAAATGAAAAAAATAGTTATTGAATGGATAAGAAAATTCCGGAATGACTTATTCGGAGGTTTTGAAAAGTTCATCTTAAAAGGTCAAACAAACAACTTTTTAAAGATAGTTTTTTTTTTTAATTTAAGCTGCTAATTTCCAGCTGTTTCATCGTGATGCACATGCAAGAAAAATTAAACAGGAGCACAAAACTAGGAAAGGTATCTATTTTTAAAATAGCGATGCAGTGAAAATTGAACTGAATTTCCTCTCTTATCTTAACCCAATTTATACAATATAAACTGTGTTGGGCAGTTTACGCTGCGGTTTATATATAAAAAAAATTTGTACACTGTTCCAGCCCAGTTTACACCCTACATATAAATTGGATAGCTTTTTTTTTCCAGTCCTTATAATTAATTGTTATAATTCATTTCATGTATGAACAAAGTAGATTTTCATTAAAAATCACTTCAACAGTTTCAATTGTACAATATTGAAATGTTACCTCAGGCAGATCGACATGTTTTCTATCCAAGTGATTGTGATGTATTATTATAGGTAACCCGATTTATGCAATAAAAGTAAGTTCTTTATCCAATAAAATGCCGCGTTATAACCATAAGTATACACTGTATAACTAAATCTTTTCACTTCCGAAGATGATGTAAGTTAGAAAAATATATTACACTTTGTTGCACTTTTCTGTGCAAGTAGTAAGAACTGTACATAATCATATGTTTATCGACATTTCCCGGGGGAAAAATGAAACATTCTGTTATTTTTGCTGCACTGTTATGTATTCATAATGCGTTTGATGAGGTTGCAGTGTATACACAATACATCGAATGTGAAACTGGCAAACATGATACATCGCTAAAATGTTATAAGTAATACAAATTGTTACAAATTAATACATATTGTTTGAACACTTTTAAAACATTCCAACCTATTATTATTTTGTGCATGATTTTTCTACAAAAGAAGAGAAAATAAGGTGAAGAGGTGACTATAAAGTTTTGGATTCCTGAAAACAACAATGTCGGCCATTTATAAAATCGCTGAATTGGGCTGCTGAATGTTGAAACGCAGTCTCCGGTGCTTATTCAGCCCTTTGAACTGAGAACAGAATGAAAGTTTACATGAAACCATTTAGATTTATAAATTTTCATTTTAATGATTTTATTTTAACCTTCAATATTAAGGATTTATTTAACCTGTAATAATTATTTCCCCGACAAAGATTTATACTACCAACATTTTATGATTTCACATCTACCTTGGAAAATAATCTTGTTTCCTTCTGCTGAATTGCAGTATAAAATGAATAAGTTCATGCATTTCAAATTATTAAAGTTTGCTACCAATTACACGTAATTTAATATATACATGTAACAAACTAAAAACAATTTCAATAATTTTTTCCTGCAAAGTCGCTTTGTACATGCCTTCATGTACATACATTTACATCTATTGGGAGTTTTGTGCAAAATTAGCAAAACTAGTACGCTACAAATCTGCACAAAATATGAAAAAAAGCATTTATCAAAACGCTCTATGTTTTAGAATAAAGGATTTATGTCATAAAAAAATACATGTTCTTCGACTTGAATTTCCCCCTTGTTCAACTAACCCATTTATGGCTTTCTTGCTTTAATTATAAAAAAAAACGTATGATTGTATAAATTACATCAACCAATTATTTTTTTTTTCTGGACAAAAGTTACAACTTACGATTGTACATGTGTGCCTTGATTTTGTTTAATATATTTCAGGTAATTAATTAACATTGAATGTCCATAGCTGGCCCCCCCCCCCTGTTTACGATAATGGTAGAATAATTTAGAATGTTTTACCCTTCTCTTACTTTCTGTTGAAACTAATATTTGATATGATTAAAATAAATCATAATGTGTGAATGTACTTTCTCAGGAAGGTAATGGTAAAGTTTAGGTTAGACCTTACAGTCTATATCTAGAAATGAATGTAAATGAAGTTGTTGAGTGTGTTACTTGTGGGATTCATGTATGGTTTATTCCCACTTAGCCAACATTTTGAAAAAACCTATTCCCACATAGCCAACATTTTGATTTTTACACCTGAGTGACTAATAGGCTATAGTCTGTTTTCGGGTATGAGTATATATGGATTACCTGAGAATTAAGATTGAAATGTGTAAAAATTTTTCCTATATAATTTTAATCAATATAATTATAAAATCAGAGTAATGAAGCATTTAATGATGAAGCAAAAAAGAAAAGTGAGATTATTTTTAATACTCTAATATAATTAACATTAGAGATTAGAAATATTTATCTGAGTATGTAATATTTGACATGGTAATTTATGAACACAGTAATCAAATCAGATACAATGCGATTTATTATCTGACGAAGACACCATCTTAAATAATCATTAACAAACCTGCTTATTTAATTATCTATTGAGTTCCATAATGTCCCCCAAACTAAACTTCTTTTGAATTCCAGTCATTTTGTTTTTATTTGTATAGTTTTACTCTACTATGGAAATTCCCAAAAAATTATTTAATTTCAATTAAAAAAAATCAATGTTTGTACATTTTAAAAAGGAATGTTGCAGCATATTTTGTCGTTTTCATTTTTAAAACAATAAAAGAAGGAAAGACTAAAAACAATCTAAATATAACCAATGAATTGTGCATTTTTTTATTTTTAAATATAAGAATTATAGCTAAATCATCATGTTTATATGACAATTCTGAGCTAAAATATGAAAAGGGATTTGTATCAAAAATTAATGTGATTTAATTTATGTTCGTGAATTCTCACCAATTTTGATGTTTTAGAAAATGTAAAGGATTTATCTTAACTTTGAAATGCGAATTAATAAAAAAATACATGTTTTTTTTTTTAATTTTGATTATTTGATGTAACTTAAATAAATGCATCAAATCAAAATAGACTAAAATTAATTAATGTTTTATTAACCTTAAAACAGACTATAACCTACCTGTAATTTATTTCTTTTGTTCTCTACCTTGTTCAACTAGATTTACCCATTTATAAAGCTTTCTTGCTTTATTGTGGTTTGTTATTGATCGGTCAAAATTAATTCATGATAAAAATAAAATTGCGTTTTTTTTCATATTTTGAAATATATAAACGTATATTAATTACATCAACCAATTATTTTTTTTTTCTTTTCAATAATTCAAACATGATAAAAGTTACAACTTAATCAAATGTTTAAAGTTACATGTGTGCCTTTTAACATTTTAAAATTCTTGTTTAATTAACACGTTCAGGTAATTAATTAAGCGTGAATTCCATAGCATAACGACATCCAAAGAAGAAAAGGATCCCCCCCCCCCCAATAACCCAAAAAGTCTTCAGAGATGAGGGCGTAATTCTGCATACTTTTACATAATGGTAAACGTGGTAAAAGAAATGTGGTATTAGGTAAAAAAAAAAACAACTTGTCGTTTTACCCGTAAACTATGACAAAACTTTCTTTTTATACTGTGTATTGTATAGACTTTTGATCCCCTGGGAGGGGGTGGTTTCTGATTACTTTGATAAACTAATATTTGATATGATTAAAATAAATCATAATGTGTGAATGTTTACTTTCTCAGTTGAAGGTAATGCCATTTTCTTGTAAAAAGTTTAGGTTTTTAGACCTTACAGTCTATATCTAGATAATGAATGTAAATGAAGTTGTATTTTGTGTTAAAATACAAATATCATGTTGGATTCATGTATATTGTGGTTTGTTATTCGGTTAGTATACGATGATCGGTCAAAATTAATTCATGATCAACTTCATACTTGCATATAAATTGCAGATTTTTTTTCAAACCATATTTTGAAATATATAAACGTATATTATTGGATGGGGGTGGGTGTTACATTCTGATTCACTGAAAAGTATGCTAACGCATTTAGTTACGAAATAATTCTAAACATATTTCTTTTCAATAATTCAAACATAAATATAAAATAGGAAACGGACGGCCAGGAAAAATTAATCAAATGTTTAAAGATTAACAAGAAATAATGGTATAAACTCTAATTTAACATTTTAAAATTTGATGCACCTAATCTTAATTGTTTTTATTTGAACACGCATTTATCGAGATATACAAAAGGATTGGAAACAAGTTTGACAACTTACAAGTTCCTCATGGGAATTAAAAACCGATTTCATAACGACATCCAAAGAAGAAAAGGATCGAACTCTACTACAAGAGACAAATACAGTTTATTCCTGGATGCAGAATATCTTATCAATAACCCAAAAAGTCTTCAGAGATGAGGGCGTAATTCTGCATACTTTTTTCCCGTATTTAAACATTCAAAGCTAAAACATGTAAATACATATAGTAAACGTGGTAAAAGAAATGTGGTATCCTTTAGGTAAAAAAAAAAACAACTTGTCGCTTTCTTTAAAAATTTGGGTACTTAAAACGTAAACTATGACAAAACTTTCTTTTTATACTGTGTATTGTATAGACTTTTGATCCCCTGGGAGGGGGTGGTAGGGGCTGTCTCAAACTTTTTAAAGATAACTACTTTGATAGTGTAACAGAGACAATTAAGTGCCTCTGCTTAATTGGGGTTGAACCCAAGGCCTCTGGCTTGACAGTCCAGTGCTCTACCAAATGAGCTTAAGGGTTAACCTGCTAGCACAAGCTCGTAGGAAGATGTGGTGAATGTTTAGTTTGTACTACCACAATAGGAGTTTTTCATCCAAATGTTGATTATTTCCTTTTACTGTTGCAGTGATGTAGATTTCTGCCATTTTCTTGCATTAAAAAGCCATAAATTGGAATATCTTTTAGAGGAAGAGAAGATTTTTATTTGAGTTTTGTTCTTTTTTCCCTTGTCAATCATTTCGGTACCCGGGGGGGGGGGCACCGAAATGATTGACAAGGGAAAAAAGAACAGGCCCCTCTTTTCATTTTTTCAAAGATATAGTATAGAATGTATATTTTTATAAGTACATTAAAAACTCTTAATTATTGATATTTTTAAGGGAATCAAATCAAAAGTTTGAAAATACAAATATCATCAAATTATTATATAGCTTCACGTTATTTTACGATTTTACGTTATGAAAATCCATGGAGTTACGCACGCGTACACCGTAAGTCAAAGTAAATATTCCGTCTTTTTCATGCGATATTTCATACATTTATACACAGAAATATATGTCATGTTGTACATCAAATGAAAGAGAAAGAAAAACTCTATAAGAATCAATAAAAAACTGAAAATGTCAGAATTCTTCGTTAAGGGAGGTTTTTGCTTGGCGCGTCACACACACACACACACACACACATATATATATCCGGGGCGTTGTATCCGGGGGGGCCAGGGGGTGGGGCCTGGCCCCCCCCCCTCTTTTTTTCCCAACCTTACTTACACTATAGGAAGTGTTAATTCAAAGCCTGTTTGGCCCCCCCCCCCCACTTTTAGAAATGTACCCAAAATGTAGTATAAGAATTGGTACTAAAAGTAGTTGACACTGAAAAAAAGTTAACCTATCCCCCCCCCCCCCACCCGAAATAGGATTTTCGACTTCGGGCAACTTTTTCCTTTTTGTTTTTTTTTTTTTGCTTGTCAACTTTTTCAGGTAAGTAAAAAAAAATTTTTCTCTGCCTGGCCCCCCCACTTTCAAAATCGATGCTACGCCACTGTATATATATATATATATATATATATATATATATATATATATATATATATATATATATATATATATATATATATATATATATATATATATATTAAAAAAAAGAAAAAAACGACAACACAAGTTGTAAAACGTTAGCGCTTTCATTCAAATTCTTCAGACGTTTTACTTTGAACATTTGACGTTAAAATGTTATGGTAATGACGTTTTCAACAATACAATGACGTCACAATGAATGTTCGGGAAACAAGGAAAAGCGTATATGTTGAACATATGAGAAATAAACATACATGTATATAAAATACAATAAACTATGCTAAACTGTTCAAAGTTGGTTTTAAAGACTTAATAAAATGTTTCTCTTTTTCTCTTCTTTCTACCGTACTGTCGGTTAACAGTTTGTAAAAGGGGAACACGGTGAAATGTCCGTTACCGCACTGGTCCAGGTGTTCACTAACTTTGACCTGTCTGTACAAGAAATAGAAACATGACCCCATTTGTTCAACATCTCAATGGAGTTCTTAAAACCGACGAAAAAATGTCAAAAGTTCTTCAAAATTTCCAATTCATAAATAGTAGAAAAAGAACCTCCGCCGCTTATTGTGCAAGTCGCATTTTCAACAAAATAATGTGCACTCAGTCAGCAAATGCCCTGACCGTCGCTGTGGAACATGTCCGTACATAAGAGAAGGAAATACCTTTAAAATTGGGCCCAAAGATTTTAAAGTTAATGCTAATATGTCTTGTGATTCTAAAAACGTCATATATTGTATAACGTGTGAAGGATGTGGCCAATTTTACATCGGCGAGACTGGAACTACCTCCCCCGTATCCGAATCCACAAACAACATATTCAACATCCGGAGTACAGACAGGTCAAAGTTAGTGAACACCTGGACCAATGCGGTAACGGACATTTCACCGTGTTCCCCTTTTACAAACTGTTAACCGACAGTACGGTAGAAAGAAGAGAAAAAGAGAAACATTTTATTAAGTCTTTAAAACCAACTTTGAACAGTTTAGCATAGTTTATTGTATTTCATATACATGTATGTTTATATCTCATATGTTCAACATTTTTCCTTGTTTCCCGAACATTCATTGTGACGTCATTGTATTGTTGAAAACGTCATTACCATAACATTTTAACGTCAAATGTTCAAAGTAAAACGTTTTTGAAAAAGCGATTTTACAACTTGTGTTGTCTTTTTTTCTTTTTTTTAAATATTCATTGCCGGACACTGTGACTATATATATATATATATATATATATATATATATATATATATATATATATATATATATATATATATATATATATATATATATATATATATATATATATATATATATATATATATATATATATATATATATATATATATATATATTTCATTACATATAATTTACATGAAGTATGATTTTTAAAAAAACAAAAACAATATAAACAATATTATTATCCGTATGCTTTGAATATCAATCACGTAATTTATTCACTCTCCGATTTCTTTTAAAAAGGCGATTTAAGTAGCTTGAACTTTCGTTTGAGCAATGTACGAATCATGGTCATCTGGTGTATGAACCTAGGTACATTTAATTTTCAGACTTCGAGGAAGATTTCACAACAAATATAGAACATAACTTAAACGTTTTTTGACTAATAGGAAGGAGTAATCAGTTAGAAACGCAATAGAAATAATTCAAGTAGGGTCTCATTCATTTGATTTTACTTGCAAGCGTTTATTTACTTTTCCCTTAAACTGCTGACGTAAAACAAACTACACATGCCCTAAAATCGTAGCGCCACCACCAAGTATCGAGTCACGTGATAAACACGGGGTCTTGACTAAAACCCCAGTTACATTTCCAAAAACGACCTACGGCCGACGGGTTTTGAAGCAAAAATGGGATTCTTCGGGTGACAGTCGTCAGTTCATCGGCCGTTGTCTTGCCCGATTTTGACCTCTTTTTTTGTCGGCCGACCAATTTTGTGTCTATCGGTCCAAGTTATAATTTTTTATGCGTCGATGGCCGATTCCTTCAATTTAAGTTACCCGTCGACCAACCTTCGATCATCGTCCGACCATCGGTGGTCAGTTTATTAAGTCGGTCGTCCGTCGTTGGACAAAAAGGGTTTTTAAAATTTCGGCCGACGCTTAAAATCAAACTGTAGCTCAGAGCTCGATGATCGGACGACGATTGGCCGACTTGTGAATGTTTAACCTAGTAAGGATACATAACACAAACAAAATTTTGATGCGTGGATTGATATAATTTTTTTGAACGGAAATAACATGAATAATTAATCCGTAAGATATAAACAAATCTTAAGTATTCTTTGCTGATTAGATATGCACCATTTGTCGTTATTATGCAATTCCATACAAAATTTTGCACACATTTTCAACATTGAGTCACAATTTTATAAGATTCTGCCACTTTGCCTTGCAAACATTACTCACGTCACCTATCTGAATATAGATCTTTGAAAAAATATTGCTGAATTCTAAAGAAAAAAGATTTTTTGTGTTATTTATCCAAGTCATCGGTGTCCATAGGAATTAATGTGACTGCTCAGTGTCGCCCGAGATTATGTTCTTTCAGCCGACAAGACCAGAAAAATTTAGTCGTCCGAACATCGGCTTAAATGTGACCTAGGCATAAATCAAAAACCCGATCGCTGAGATTGATATATTTCCGTATTATGCTGGAAACAGATTTATTTAATTAAAAAAATAACGGTAAAGTTGTCCGAACCTACAATTCAAGTCAATTTTTTTGTCTGTCCGAACCATGGTCAGTTTGCCCTAAGGAAATGTTTGAATTCGATGTGTGATACTGATTCATAATAATTGAAAGCCAATGCACTGGCTACCTTCTTGCATATATTTCAGATTTTATGAGGAATTTACAGTGCAATTTGCAGATGGGGAACATCAAGATGAGAAGATTGTTGTGGATAAGTATGATGCGGCGAGGATAAGGACAGGAGGTTTCAAAATTTATATTACTCATATTTTACAGAGCCTATATTGATGTATTTGTGTTGAACATTGTATAGTCTTTTTTTTTTACTGGTCACACAGTGAATAAGTTGTAGTTTCATGAAAGTGAAATTTATAACCCCCTTGAAATGTTGGAGAGTATATAGTGATCGGGATGTCCTTCCTTGTTCTCTCTGTCTGCACTTTGTTTATATTATGATACTTAATAGAACAACTTTAAGATAGAACTTTGACACATAACCTTGTCAAGTTAACTATAGCCTGACCATATTCAGAAAAAATGCTTTCCGAAAGAATAAATGTCCTCTACAATGTACTAGCCCAAATTTAAAATTCACTGACCCAAGACCATCAAGTCGTCCATTATTGTATGTGCCCTTGAAATGCTCTATGGGTACATGGGATTTTTGCTGCATTCCTAATAATATACAATTAATTACCCCTTTTGAGGTCAACATAGTGAAAATAAGGACCCGAGACCTGGTCCACGAGGTGACCTGACCTGAGCGAGGCGGCCGAGGTCAGGGCAGGTCATCGAGTGGGCCAGGTCGAGGGTCCTTATTTCACCATGTTGAACTCACAAGGGGTAATCAATTGTTTTATTATACTGATATATATTGAAAAGTATGAATCTCTGACCGTTATCAATTCTTTCTTTGATCGGGATCGGGATTCGCCACACTCCGTATAGTGAAGTTGTTTACATTGACGTCTGCAAGTTGTGTAAGTTTTTGCATCATGATTTACTGATTAAAACAATATTTGGTTGATAGCAACTTATATTGTTATAACTAGCGATTACTTTTCCTCTACACAGTCAAAATCTAACACAGAATTCAACTCTTTAAAGAGCCGCTTCTACATTCCATTGAAATGAATTGTAACGATATTTTGAAATGAGTAAACCGTTTAAGTTAACTATAAAATTTTACCGTATTCTGTATGGTAATGCAAAACAGACCATGCACGAATTTAAAAACATGTTGTTTTTTTCAAATAATTATTATTTTATGCATTAACTTCACTCAAATTCAAAAAGGAATTTTTGATTAAGAGGTCATTATTTAGTGGTCATTAATAATAATGACCAGGTCATTATATCCCACGTGCAATGACTCCTAGGTCATTATTGCTGTGAACAGTACCATTTGGAGTCATTGTTGTATTTCAAAGTTTTCTTACCAGCCAATCAAATTCGAGTAATATCGATAGAGGTATAATAAAATTACATATACATATGGATATATAAATTTCAATAATTTTTAAATTATATTTAATATTACACATTAGTATGTATACAAATATTATATTTTTTAATTCACTTTGCTTCCATTATGTTTGATTGTTAAGAATAATTTGTAATCATGATATTAACTGATTTCAGATGACAGGAATTCATTGATCAGATAAGGGACTCTCTTATAGAGGCAGATGTCATCAAAGAGACTGAGAAACCAGGTAATATTTATTCGTGTGAATTGTTAAATTACGGAACGCCATCACTGCCTTATAGCATACAACTATGTATTTATTACGTCAGTTTATCATTACGTGATGTGAACATATCTTTACGTTATGTCCATTTTTTATGGGATGATGAAAATATATCTTAACATCATGTCAATGCTGCATTACATGAAGTAAATACATACTTTCATTATGTCAGCACTTCATAACTTGAAGTAAAAAATTCATTATGTGAAGTGATAATGTGTTTACATTGTGTTAAAACTTTATTACGTGAAATGAATGTTTCTTTACATCATTTCATTTCTTTAAAATGTGAGGTCAAAATTACATTGCGTCAAGTAAATTGTGTTTTATAATTAAACTTATCATTACATGAAGTCAAAAGCCCATTCCTTTTTGAGAGTGTATATTTCTATTATATCAAAGCGTTATTACGTGATATGGATTTATCTTTATTTTACGGCGAGGGCATCATGATGTGAGGTGAACACATCTTACCTTTATGTCAGTGCTTTATTACGTAGTGTAAAAAGTGTATAACATAATGTGAACATATCTTTATATTATATCAACACTTTATTACATTATGTCAAAACTCCATTCCATGATGTGGATATATAATTACGTTATGTCAACTCTTTCTTATGTGATTTAAAAAATATCTTTATATTGTGTTAACTCTTTATCATGTTGATTCCAAAAGTTCATTACCTGATGTTAAAATACATTTACATTATCTCAAAGCTGTATATCTAGTTTATAGTGAATGTTGACGACCGTGTTTTAATGACTGGTAAGAAGGAAAAAAAATTATTTGGTATAAGTCAGTTCTGAAAAAAGATGTAGATTTAATATAATATGCTTGATTTTGTTAAAACATAGATGAGATACCCTCTAGAGGAAAGGAAAGCACAGGCAAGTATCTCTTTACTACATGAAACATCAAAGGTAAGTGCTGGTGGATTTTAGAAATCACCCACTGCATGCGAAAAAAAAAGTGGAATAACTTAAAAATTCGGTATACTCAGTATTATAACTTTTTTTAAAATATAGGTTGTTGAAAGTCTAAATGCAATTACATGTACCTGTATATTCATTATACTGAGACATTCATTATAAACATTATGATTCATTTTACATGTATATGTATAAAGACAATCACTATAAACATGATATCATTTTTGAAATATGTTATAACTATTTTGATGGTTACACATGCTATCTAACTGATAAATATAATGAAAGGAAGACATCTTTTATCAGGAGGCCCTGTTTGAAGTTTTAATAACGTTGTCACTATGATAAACATAACGCTTCTTTTGGATTTTATAGATTTAGGTTCACTGTTTTGAGGATCCTGCCTAAATGATACACATTTATTCAAATATTGTATTAATTTCTTTATATCTAAGTTTTTTCAGAGTCATTTGAATGCTAAGATGATATTTTAAAAAAAGTCCTTCCAGGAAGGAAGAGATTTTTTTTTAAATTTAATTTATGTTGAATGGGAAAATATCCCATGCAGATCCACATTTTTATTCTACATATAATACTAATATAGCTTAAAAATCCAAGTAGGTAGTGTAAGGATAGTCAGTGACATGGGTTCGATTCCCATCACTACCCAAATGTTTGTAATCCTGGTGGTGGTTTCTCTTTTTTTCTGTTTTTCTTTTCTTATGATTTTTTGGTGGAGGAACATTGATTTTAAAAAGTTACTAAATGTATTGGCATTTAAATGAAAATGAACAGAAATTGGTTCAGTCAATATCTAAAATAAATCAAGAATTACATTTGCTAAAGTTGTGCATATAGAGATAATTTGAAAATATAACATACCGTATAATCCCTATCAACCGCCCCTACCCCTATAAGCGCCCCCTGGGTCTTTTTCAATTGTCAGGAAATAAGGGCCCCCTGTACAGTGATCAAAATCATCCAGAATCGTATCAAAAGTCCGCCATAATGAAGAAAGTGAAAATGAAACTTTGTTATTAGGTAACTCATACATCAAATATTCTTGAAAGTAAAAGATTTTTAGAACGACCTAATCATGTATTTCTGAAAGTGAAAGTTAAAAATACAAGTACAAAATATCTTCTCCTTGTCGATTCCCTAATTTCAAAGTGGGAAAATGAGTCATATAGCATAATTTGGGTGGATTATTGTAATTTAAAGGAAGGTTAGACAGTTTTCAGTGGTTCTCTGTTATTTGTTTTTTTTTTTCAAAAGATCTCTTGAAGTTAAAATATAACATTCAAAATTTTAACAAGAATATAAAAATAACTGCCCCCTTTCCGCAATTTTCTAAGCGCCCGGGGCGGTTAATAGGGATTATACGGTATTTTAAGGTTTCAATTATAGCATGTAAAAGCAGCAATTAAATACAGTTATGCAAATTTTATCATAATTGTTACGTATATAGTTTTATATCCAGTTTTAAAAGAAATTTTTGAAATGCTGTAAAGTTACTTTATCTCCTTATTTTTTATCATAAAAGTTATTGTGTTATAGCTACAGGTCCATCAAAGACAGCATGGGGAAATTTGGAGCAGGCAGGACGACCTGGGTTTATATTGATAAAATGAATGAAATTCTTCACAAAGACAGATCAACTGAACCTTCAGCCACCAGCAGTTCATGTGAAAACTTTGTTTTATCATTTTGTCAAGCGTTGAATTGTTTTTACATTATAAAATTTGATCATGTGACTAACTCCATGTCATATCCTATACCAATGAAACTCAAAAAACTGATATTAGTTAAATTACACATGTAGTAAAGAACATGCAACTTATTGTTTACTCTATGCAGATAATAATGGACAATTAACAACCCCTAAGAGAAAGGACACAACACAACCAGAAACATGCACAAAGAAACAAAAGAAAGTCAACAAGCAAATGCCGGGATGGTTTGAAGACTATTTGAAGGAGCAGAAGGAGGACAGGAATAAGGAGCGGGAGGAAATGAGGAAATTTCGAGAGGACATTGTTATATAAAAACATGGAACAAAAAAACTCAATTCTCAAAAACCTGACAGACATTCTATCAAAATCTCTTAAATAATTAGATTTAAATCATTTCAGCTTTAGAGCTTTGTAAACTTTGACTCTTATTAATTAACATACTAGTAATGCACTTTGAAATGAAATCAACAATGACGTTACATTCTTAAGAGCCAGTCCGCGAGAAAACCATGCAAAATTTAAAAAATCGTCCAAATGGAAGGTTGCAACTTGGGAATTTTAAGTGGCTTAAAATTTTCTACATAAAGGTAGAAGTCAGAATATCTACAAAAAAATGTCGAACCCTGCATCTATTTTTAGTAACAGCTCATTTGCATATTTGTCGAAAATCGCACAAAATTTAATGGAAAATGTATACAAATTGATCAAGTCAAAAAAGTTACCATTTGTCATCAGTTTACTTTCAAATTTTGTTTTATTTTCAAAGTCATGGTCTAATTAACACAAATAATGAGGAAAAACTTAATTCAAATAAATATTTTATTTTTGGCACATCTATTTATAGATCCTAAATAAATGAGTATGATTTTTTAGCCATTTTTAGATGCTCATTTCTCTCAAGACCAAGGCAGAAAATAAATTAAATTAATTGTTACTTTAAGAATGATCTAAGTTCTACTCTGTATTAAAATATTGAGCTTGGGAAATAATATCTACATGATGTAAATTAACTTTGAAATACCATATTTTGCTACAATTTCACATATTTTAAATAACAGACTTTTACTATATTTTTGGATTATTTCTATGATATTTAAATGAAAAAAAGAAGATTCTTAATCTAATATATTTTTTAGAAGAGGAATAACTGATTTGAATACTTCATATAACTTTCTTTTGCTTATTTTAGCCCCTTGTTACCAATTTGCTGGAGTTAAATTGTTATCTCCCCTCGTTGGAACTCTTTTGTATTATTGGGTAAAAAGTGACAGGTATGTCAATATGGAGAGAAGTCATTTATGAGCATTTTTTCTTCACCTAGGGAGTTGTTGTGGAGCATAATTGCACTATGAAAGAGGAAAAAATTATTTTAAAATATTTGAATGTAAGAAAGAAACAACAACTTAGCTTGAATAAACAAATAACAGGCCCAGAGGAAGCAATTTCAGTGTGGGGGAGGGGGGACAACCTACATTATCAACTACCAAGAATTCCATAGAAAGTAAAAAAAAATAAAAGTTCATCATATGTTTTTTTTTTTATTTTGGGCATTATACATGTAGTAGCTATGTTTTCTATAGGGTTCTGTCCTCAGGGAATCTACATGTATTTCATGGTAATTATAGGAAATTAAATCAAACAGTAACATATTTTTAATCAAAATATACATTTGATATTTTGTTTAAGGCACCTGGAGCCGTTCAAGTTTGAGATCATTTTATTAACTCAAACCATTTCAGGTCAATGAGGACAATGAAGAATATACTTACAACATATAAATTCAGGTCAGAGGTACAAGTATATGATATACATAATCAAAATATGAAAAGGAAAAGAAAAACACATATGAAACATGTAATAATGAAATAAGTGAGGGGAAAATCATGGAGGACTCACTAACTAAAATCATATATTTTCAATATAAACATACATATTTTTCTTAGTGTCTTAACAACTTTTGTCATCAATTGAGAAAATATAAGAATACAAACAGGTACCAGTATTTGATTGCATACTCTCAACAAATTCAAAAATAATTGGTAATTTCAATCTACATGTAAATTGTTTACGTTTCATAAATTTAGTGTGTTTTTGAATTAAAGCCATATATGGCGTATGTACAATGAAAATTATTAGACTAAAATTATGAGAACTTATTATTTGTATCATTACTTGATATAAAGATAGAACTTTTCCGTAAATTACAAAATCTAAGTCAATTGCGTTATAAAGATATCACAATTTAATTTGGATTCTCGGAATTTTCTACGACTCGGAAGAAAATACAAAAGATTTAAATAACACATTACATAGAAGATAAAATCGTATTATCAGATAAAACGAGGTGTTCTCCGCGTTCAGAATTGTATGAAAAGCTTTAATTTAAATTTATCGACTATATTTCTTTACTTAATTTTGTATTTTTCAAAAATATATTTTTTTTGATCAGTTACGCCATATATGGCTTTAACCAAACACCGTCATTCCTCGGCATATTTTTAATTTTACATTACATGTGTTACGTAACATTCGTATACATGTACTATTGTTTGCAGCTAACTGTAAAGTTTCACATTACTTCATGATCTTTTCCGTCAGATGCATCCAGCGTAAACAATTCACGTGATTGGTCGACTCAGATTATCAACATTGACAAGGATAAACTACTGTAGTCTGTTGCACGAGCAACCAATCAGGGATAGGAAGAGAGTTCCAGTCGTAAAGCTTGCGGTTAGGAGGCGTGTACAATTTACCTTGAGAGCAGCTGTCAACTAGATCGTGACTTAATGTAAAACTTTACAGTCGACTGCAAACAATAGTATTGATAAAGTCAGATCTCCCATTAAAAATCATCAGCTCAAAAGGAGATGCCACCGATTTAGGTACCTCATCGATATAGGACCCTCCACAATAAATATTGGCAAACTTATTCGGGGGAGGGTACTATCCCCCCCCCCCCCCCCCAAGAAAACATGAGTCGTTACTGCAGCCAAAACTTTGCTAGTTTGCAGTACAAACATGATAAAAGACAATTCATATTCAGTCATTTAGGGTATTTCGAATCACCCCGCATTTCGCGACACTCGGTAATTTACCTTAATTAATTCGTTAATTTGCTATCCTTCTCGTGAAAAATTTCCGTGTTTAAACGTTGCAGAATATTTCTCATCGATGTTGTGGCGTTGTTGGTGGATGAAATATAGCATAATAGGGATTGATAGAACGGCGATTTTATGAGCTTTCATGAGCATTAATAATTCTTTATTACATCTCAAAAATGTACATGTTACAACCGCATTTGTAGCCCCCTACAGTTTAGGGTATTTCGAATCACGTACATGTATCATGTGCATGACCGCAACTGAAGAAATTGCACACCTGCATACTTGTTATATGCCCGATATTTTTTTTTATAAAATCGGTTTTCTTTACATGCAAGTGACCTATGAAAATTATGAAATGGAAAAGCTGTGAAGAGTTAATGAGTAGCTTGACCAGTGTTGATCCTTTTATCATACATGTGTAAATATGGACTTGCACGCATATACATGTACACATATATGTACACTGTGCACGCATGCAGTGATTTATGTCATATTTAATAATTGTGATACATATATCTAAACAGGAGCTAGTTATTATTCCTTTTCACACATTTCTTTTATTATCATCATTATTACATGTATATGATCTTTTTTTTTTTGGTAGCCGATTCGTAGAATTATGATATTTTCAATGTTAATTGTTTTGCAGCGAAAAAAAATCACAGGGGCAAAAAAGTGACATAATTATATTTACAGGATAACAATTTACAGTCATGTAATTTCTTAAACCCCTATTTTCTTGGTAATAATTGCTTTTCTGCATGATCCGCTTCTGAAAAGATGTTTTATAGTGCGAATAAAGAGGGGGGTATTGGTAACTTTTAAATAAACAAGAACAATGAAGAAAATTTTAATTCTTTTTATTCTTGGAGCATTTTATAAACTATACTAACTAGTTCATCAATTATGATGATGTTTTCTGACCGTTTTCATCACCCATTTACCTGGTGATTCGAAATACCCGGAAGTGATTCGCAATACTCTAAAAAGGTGAGC
This sequence comes from Saccostrea cuccullata, assembly GCF_032062105.1. Lineage (NCBI taxonomy): Eukaryota > Metazoa > Mollusca > Bivalvia > Ostreida > Ostreidae > Saccostrea > Saccostrea cuccullata. The sequence continues at coordinate 204,007 of NW_026924079.1, read as the reverse complement.
CAAATATAACCACCGTCAAGGTCGCTGTATCGAAGATAGACTCGTTCTATAAAGTAGATCTGATTTTTCACTAAATTGTTTTTTTTTATACCAAACAACCATGTGAAAAGTTTTTAATAAAATAATCTGCAGTCAAAATGTAAAACGTGATTCAGAATACCCTAAATGATTGTTCATTCAAATTGGGGGGTATCAACTTCTGTTGAGTGTATCTAGTACCCAATCTTTAACCACATCCACATCCCCACAATTTACATACTAATATTGAAATGGATAAAATAATGAAAAATGATAAGGGTTCTGGAGGGGTGTTGCTAAAACGAAGATCGGAAAACGGAAAGAAAAACATTTTTTTATAGATTAAATCATCTTAAATACACAAATTTATAAACAATATATATTTTATAAATTCAATCCCCCATTATTTAATTCAAGTTGATTAATACATAATCATAAAATCTCTTACATGTATGCACGAAAATTGCAGTCATAGCAGTGACGGAGAAACGATTTTGAAAGGGTTGGGGGGGGGGGGTAAAATTAAACTTACCTGAAAAGAATTTACCAAGTGAAAAAAAGATAATTGTTTGATTCGGGAGGTGGGATAAAAGTAAACTCCAACATCTTTCATTTTCTTAAACTCCTTTATGGAGTTTTTTGTATAACATCTCCTGTCAGTATTTTTATAATTTGGCAGAAAGCAAACAACTTAAGGAAGGCTCATATTTTATATGTTCAAGTCTCAAAATTTATATGAATGATACTGAAATAGAGTCCGTTTGAATTTAAATACTTGTAATTTCACTTTAATTGATTAAAAAGAAAGTAACTTACAAAACGTTAGGAACATATATATTCATATGATTGTTGAAAAAAAAAATTGCAAGTTACCCAATGCAATTTATTATGCTTTGCCTTTTTTCATTTCTAAACAATTGGCAAAATACTAATCCTCATATAAGGGGTAATTTCTGACAATTTAGTTTTATCTAATTTTTAATTTTAATATTTTTCAATCTTAATTATTATTTCAAAGAAAATTGTTACATGTTTCAATATCTAACAACAATTGCTTATAATTTAAAGTACTATATTTGACTTTGTAACCCATTTGAATTTGAGCAATTTTTTCGAAAATTGGCAATTTGTAAATCCCCATATCTCAATTATTTATTATTTCCCAAGCTCAATATTTTGCAAAGATAATGTTAAGAGTTATATTTGTACAATAAAATAAAAAAAAATGAATTTCAAAGATTGGTCTTGGAAGATTTGGGGCATTAAATTTGTAATACTTTTGGCAATTCTTGAAAATTGGCATCATGCCAATTTTCAAGAGTTGTCTGCCCTTTGATATATTGCATATTTGATTATGATAAATGTCAATTTTGAAAGAACATAGTCTTATGTTACTTAAAAATACCTTAATGGAAATGCAAATTTAATTTTGAGTAAAATAAATCAAATGTGAATTTTACCAATTTTCTTGAATTTTTTAAGTGCATTTGCACTTAAATGTGCAAAAAGGAGGTGGCGCTGCCTACGGCTGCCATGTTGAATGATGGGAATTTTTTTGGTCATTTTTAAATAACATATTATAAAGTCTAACTACCCACCAAATTTCATTAAGATATGACAACCTTCGATTTGGACAGTTCTGCATGGTTTTCTCGCGGACTCATTCTTAAGTGAATACTTGTGTGCCAGATCAAAATTGATCTTATTCTCTAATGGGATATTATAATTTTACAGTGAAAACAAGATGTGTTTATGAAACACTGATGCCCCTGTGTGGCAGCTTACGGCAAAGGTCGGATTTTCTCAAATGAAACTTAGACTCCAGGCTCAAGGTCGAATTTGTTGGTATCAAATGGAAGTTCTTGTCACAAGTAATATATATGTGAAATATAAAAGCCATAGCCCCACCCGGCACCCACTCAAAAGTTATAGACAAGGTTAAACTTTCTGCAGACAAACAGACAGACAGTCGGACAGACAGGGAAAAAACTATATGCCCCCAATTCTTTGATTACTGGGGCATAAAATTTTTTTAGTTGTATTACATTTTGTTAATCAGTTGATCAATTACATGGGAGGTGTGTTTGCTTTTACAGAAGGTTAACTGTAGCCCTTTTAAATTTAATTTCTCTGGTTTATTAAACTATGTAAACATCAAAACAGTGATATGCAGTTACCTCTTTTGCCAATTTAGAACTTAATAGCTCATTCCATTCAGAGAGCAAATAATCATTTTCTAGAGAAATATCTTGCAAACAGCTGATTTACTCAAAACTAAATTTACTGTCATATTACTCACTGGTAAGTTCTAACCTTTTTATTCATTCAGGTACAACAAATGTTTGTCTTTTTTTATATTTCTTATCTTTGCAAAGTACATGTACTAGAGTACTTTAGTATATGGACCCGGACCACAATTAGCTTACATATAGACTTATATAGTAAAAACATGTGTTTTACTGTCTTTGTAACTTTTTAAAAAATCTTTACTTTCAAAATATCTTTGACCACATGATAGAGCAATGTGTCAGATGAATATTCACATCCAGAAATAGGGGTGTTGAATGTGGAATTCCCTGGTTATTAATAAACTTCTGAGGTCATGACCTCAGGATAGCTCTCGCTCGGCAAAAAAAGTGTAAACAAACCAAATGAATGCTCTTTTCAATTCATATTTCTAGGCATAATTTTTGCTTGAAATGCTTGAAATGCACCTTGCTGCATATCATTGTAAACTTTAGACACCTATACTTTTATTCTATACCCAAAAAGTATCTAAAACATGTGAGCTATTTTTATTTTTATCATTGAAAGGGAGGCATACGAATTTCCTACATCTGCTACATTTTAGCCCTTTGACCTTCACCCTTTAATTGTGGCCCGGATCCATATCAGGTCTTTAGTTAGTCTCGTTCAACCAGACCCTCGGCTGTCTCCGTAAATCTCCGACCACCTCTGGGTGGTTAGTCTCGTTTTCCCCAGACTCTCGCTCTATAGTCTCGTTTTCCCCAGACTCACTCTCGAGACTTTGCCCGAGCGAGAGTCTGGTCTGATTCCTATTTAATTTTTGGAATTTCAAATCGAGGCTTACCGAGAAATCGGTATGGATTTTCATTGGCTGATACATTCTCTTCGATGCTATGATATGTATTCTTTAAAAAGTCAGAGGCTGCGCCTTTACTTTTAACTGGTTTTACAATAAAATACCTTTGTCTGCTTTACAAGGAACAAAAAACGCACATATCTTTGTTTAAAAAGTAAATTCTCACATGTATTTTCATGGGAGTCGCCATCTTGTTAGCCGGTTTAGCGACCTCTACTGGTTACAAAAATTAAATAGGAATCAGACCAGACTCTCGCTCGGGCAAAGTCTCGAGAGTGAGAGTCTGGGGAAAACGAGACTACTGGGTGGTCGGAGATTTACGGAGACAGCCAAGGGGACTAGTCTTTAGTATGTTTCCGCTACGGGATGCAGAATTCAGTAGCTAAATGTAGAACCAAACCGGAACGGACATACGGAATTCCGAATTGTTTGGTTTTTTTTCAAAGACGACTGTTCTCCAAAACCTACGGCCTACACGCGCGAATGACGTTAAACATAGAATTAATTTTAAATAGCCTTAGCAAAACTCACTACAACTTGAGATCCCGGAATGCTTCCTTCTCTGGTAACTGTATTTATTACACTGCTGATGACTTCCGATTTGATTTATAAATGTTAAAAAAAACATTTACTGATTTAGTGAAACTATAGGGGAATATTGCTTTCTTTCTGAAATGGCTGTGTTAAGAAGAGATTTTTGTGGAATTGTATGTTTGGTGATCACATATGTTGCGATATTTTATGCAGATTATGTTGTTGTCCGACATCTAATCATACCATCGATGTCAAATACGTAAGTACAAGGATACATGTATCTAATAGATTGGAAGCGACGAATCTACATGTACCAGACAGTAGAAAATGTCACAAACATGAAAACCTGACGAATGGATGGTGTACCCCTTCCATCCAAGCTTCTGAGATTTTTTAAGACACAAAAATTTAATAAAGTACATGATTTTCTAGTTTATTATCATGATCATCCTTTATAATTTCAATTAAGAAAAATAAGATATCATTTTCAGAGTTTCATTGGGGTATGACATGAAGTCGGTCACATGATCGAATTCTGTAATGCCCGAAGGGTGTTATAGTATATTTGATCACATACCCACTTCATGTCATTCTTATTTCTTATATTTATTAGCTCACCTGAGCCAAAGGCCCAAGTGAGCTTTTCTGATCAAAATTTGTCCTTTGTCTGTCGTTGTCATCATCGTAAACTTTTCACATTGTTATCTTCTCCTCAAGAACCACTGGGCCAATTTCAACCAAACTTGCCACAAAGTATCCTAAGGTAAAGGGGATTCAAGTTTCTTTAAATGAAGGGCCACACCCTCTTCCAAGGGGAGATAATTATGAATTAGTGAAAAATTAATGGCATTTTCAAAAAATATCTTCTTCTGAAGAACCACTGGGCCAGGAATGATGAAACTCATGTGGAATCATCCTCAGGTAGTGTAGATTCAAGTTTAATCAAATCATGACCCCCAGGGGTAGGGTGGGGCCACAATGGCTATCAAAGTTTTTAGGGATGTGCTATTTTATCGGTATACCGGTATATCACAATTTTTTGTTGTGTGATACGTATTGTGATACGGTTTCCTAAATACCGGTCTTTAGGTACATATTATAAAGTCCAGAAATTATTCATTTTTTCGCTCAATCTTTCAAATTACAATTACAGGAAGTATAAAAAATGTTGTAAAAAGGGAAAAGAACAGCAACTTACTGTCCAAACATAATTGATTTTATATACATAAAAATTTCAAGAAAGTAAAATTTTGTTTTCTAGCATATTTAAGAAAAATAATGACTTTTGATATAAAATCATTGTAAAAACTGCTTTTAAAAATATCATGATATTATCATGATATTGTGGGGAAAAAATCGTGATATATCGCAATACGAAATTTTTGGGGTACCCATCCCTAAAAGTTTTACATTGGAATATATAGGAAAGATCTTTAAAAATCTTCTTCTCAAGAACCACTGGGCCAGGAAAGATAAAACTCATCATGTGGAATCATCCTCAGGTAGTGAAGATTCAAGTTTGTTCAAAGCATGACCCCCAGGGGTAGGGTTGGGCCACAATGGCTGATCAAAGTTTTACATAGGAATATAGAGGAAAATCTTTAAAAATCTTCTTCACAAGAACCACTGGGCAAGGAAAGATAAAACTCATGTGGATGCATCCTCAGTTAGTGTAGATTCAAGTTTATTCAAATCATGACCGGGTAGGGTGGGGCCACAATGGCCGATCAAAGTTTTACATAGAATATATAGGAAAAATCTTTAAAATTCTCTTCTCAAGAACCACTGGACCAGAAAAGATGAAACTCATGTGGAAGCATCCTCAGGTAGTGTAGATTCAAGTTTGTTCAAATCAAGTCTCCTGGGGGTAGGGCGGGCTGATCAAATTTTTACATAGGAATATATAGGGAAAATCTTTAAAGCAATATGAGCTGCATGTTTGACATCGGAAAATTTTACTGAAAATTTGTAATTAACTAACTTAATGACAGAAAGATAAATTATTTATAAACTTCTGTTGCTCATATTTGCGATGGAAATTTCTTTATTAGCTTTGATTGAAGCAAAATTGAATTATTGTCGTCTAGTACAATAATGATTTCTTATATAAAACTGTATGTACGGTTGTACAGAAAATCATAATAGCACAACTGTAGAAGCACAAATTTTCGTGGGGATAAAATTTGCTTTGATTTGTCAACAAAAATAGTTTCATGGGCATTTAATTTCGTTGTTTTGAGAGTAAGCCTATTCAATATATAGTCATATAAAGTTCCATGTGGGATTTAATTTCATTGATAATTGTTAACAATGAAATAAATGAAATTTAATCCCCCACGAATATTTGTGCTTTTACAGTATTACCATAAAAATAAAATTCTCAAAGATACAGCTCTTATTGCTTTAAAAATCTTCTTCTCCAGAACCATTGGGCCAGGAAAGACGAAACTCATGTGGAAGCATTGTCAGGTAGTATAGATTCAAATTTTTTCAAATCATGACCCCCGGGGATAGGGCAGGGCCACAATGGCCGATCATAGTTTTACATAGGAATATATAGGAAAAATCTTTAAAAATCTTCTTCTCTAGAATCATTGGGCTAAAAGAGATGAAACTCATATGGAAGCAATCTCAGTTAGTGTAGATTCAAGTTTGTTCAAATCATGACCCCTGGGGGTAGGGCAGGGTCACAATTGCTGATGAAAGTTTTACATAGGAATATATAGGAAAAATCTTAAAAAATCTTCTTCTCCAGGACCACTGGGCCAGGAATGATGAAACTCATGTAGAAGCATCCTCAGGTAGTGTAGATTCAAGTTTGTTCAAATTATGACCCCTGGGGGTAGGGCATGGACATAATGGCTGATCAAAGTTTTACATAGGAATATATAGGAAAAGTCTTTAAAAATCTCTTTCTCCAGAAACATTGAGCCAGGAAAGATGAAACTCATGTGGATGCATCCTCAGGTAGTGTAGATTCAAGTTTTTTCAAATTATGATCCCAGGGGGTAGGGTGGGGCCACAATGGTTGCTCAAAGTTTTACATAGGATTATGTAGGAAAAATCTTTAAAAATCTTCTCCAGAACCATTGGGCCAGGAAAGATGAAACTCATGTGGAAGCATCCTCAGGTAGTGTAGATTCAAGTTTGTTCAAATCATGACCCCTAGGATTAGGATGTGGTGACAATGAGGACTCAAAATTTTGCATAAGAATATACAGGAAAAAATCTTCTCCAGAAAATAATATTTTGTTTAGTCAAATTGAGATATGTGCATCTGCAAGTAGTGAACATTTAAATTAATTCAAATAATGGGGGGGGGGGGGTTAGCCAGGGGTCACAATGGGAGATCGAGTAATATGTATAATGGAAAAATCTTTGAAAATCTTCTTTTCAAGTATGGCAAAATTATACATGTATGCTTTGTTTATATAGTGACATTCTCAAGTATTAGAAAATTCAAATCCCCCTCCCCCAACAAGTCAGCTTCTTAATACTAAGCTAATTTGTGTTTTTTAACTAGCCCATGTGCTCAGGTGAGCGATTTGGCCCATGGGCCTCTTGTTGCTCAAATCTGATGTCAAATTCCTGTTTATCTGTGCATCTGTCCATTTCATACATAACAAATTTTCGTCGCAGTTTTCTCAGCAACTACTCATTTATACAGATGCTTGAAATTTTAGCACATACTTTATTAATTGAGGCATGCCATATGATTGGATTTATTATGCCCCCGTAAACGAAGTTTCAGGGGTATATAGTTTATGTCGTGTGCATCTGTCTATCTGTCTCTCTGTCTGTTTGTCTGTTTGTCCACAAAAACTTTAACCTTGCCCATAACTTTTGATTCAGTGGTTCACATGTGTATTCCTTGTGACAAGAACTTTCTTTGGGTACCACCAAATTTGACCTTTTGACCTTGATCTTGGAGTTTGACCCACATTTACACAAAAATTTCAAACTTTTACTTTGGCCATATCTTTTGGAAAGTAGATACCAGGACATTTATACTTGACATATGTAGTCTTTGTGGCAAGACCTTACATTGGATGCCAACAACTTTGACCTTTTGACCTTGACCTTGGAGATTTCTTTAATTATGAAAAAAACATTAACCTTGTAAAAAAAGTGCGTGCGCTTTCATTCTTCACATATGTAATCCTTATGAAGAGGCGCTTCATTGGATACCAAGAACCTTGACCTTGGAGTTTGACCTACTTTAGAAATACAACCTTAACCATAATTTTTGAAGGTTAAGACTAGGACTTTCATACTTTACATATTTAATCCTTGTGACAAGACCTTTCATTTAATACCAAGAACCTTGACCCTTTGACCTTGGAGTTTGACCCACTTTTACTCAAAAATTCCAAACTTTTACTTTGGCGAAACTTTTTAAATGGTAGATACTAGGAATTTCATATTTCAAATATCAATTCTTTTCAGCAAGACCTTTCACTTGAAGCCAGGAATTTTGACTTTTGACCTTGGAGATTTCCATACTTATGAAAAAAAACTTTAAACTTGGTCATAAGTTTTGAACAGTAATGGCTAGGGCTTTCATACTTCAAATATATAATCTTTGTGAGAAGACCTTTCATTGGATATCAACAACTTTGACCCTTTGACCTTGACCTTGGAGTTTGACCTACTTTTTACAAACTTTAACCTTGGCCATAACTTTTGAACAGTAGGGGCTAGAGCTTTCATATTTCACATATGTAATCCTGTTGTGACAAGACATCTCTTTTGAAACCAATGACATTGACCTTTTGACCTTGACCCTGGAGTTTGTCCTACCTTTAAAAATGTTAACCTTGGTCATAACCCTTGAACAGGTGGTGCTAGGGTTATATATTTCACATTTGTTTTTCTTGTGAAAAGGCCTTACTTTAGGTACCCACATATTTGATCTGCATTTGAGAAAGCTTAACCTTCGCTATGTTGCCATACGCAGGCATCAGTGTTTCAAAAACACATCTTGTTTTTATGTAAATCTGATGTCATCTTCCTATATCTGCATCTGCCCATAACTGAATTGTGTAGATTAACATGACAGTGTATATTCACATCAGAGTGGGGGTATTACTAGTGAGAATTGTCTCACAGACTTCTTGATTAATCATACATGTATTTTGATACTGAAATAATATTCTGATTGGAAAATATTCAACCTAGGCCTGGTGACCATAAAACTTAGACATGCTCACTTTTGATCTCAGTCTCACATTTTCCTAAGAAATATATAGTGGAAAATGGAGACTGAGATCAAAACTGAGCTCGTCTTAAGTTTTATTGCCCCAGGCCAGGTCTGCACAGACTCTATCTTTTGATAAAAAGTATTGAATAAGG